>NC_089803.1:47751079-47828565 GCF_029633855.1 Hoplias malabaricus | reverse complement strand
CCCATAGGAACCCATTGAAATTATTTTTTTTCTTTTTCAATTTTCTGCCGAACATTTCACCATAACTTCCTTATACTTTCACCTACAGACTTCATTTAAACTTTAAATGGTAGAGAAATTTCCCCTTTCTCACACTTGTAAGTTTCAGACCGTTTGAGAATACCGTTCTTGAGTTATGAATTTTTGTTTGACACTTGGGAGGGTTTTCCTCCCATAGAGCTCAATGTATTTTAAGAGCGGCTCGGCACGCAGATTTTCAAAACTTTGCCTGTTTTTAACTCGTAATTACACCATCAAATCTCACTCAAAGTGCAAAAATTTTTACACCATCTCGAGCACCAGACTCTCCTTGTCGCTACGGTATGCTTCGTTCATTTTTGGACCTGGAAAAGTTTTTGAGATATTTGAGGTTTTTTGGAAGGTGCGCCACCGGTCGAAATTCATTGAATCATGAGTCTGTCAGTTGTATTCTGTGAGCGTGCGTGTGAGAGACAGAGAGGGGGGAGGGGGAGGGGCAGAGGCAGACACTGACCGGGAGAGGTGTGAGGGCCACAGAAATACACAGGCAGTCTGTAACACTTTAAAGGTCATTTTTAAGGGGGACATCTTAATTATCCAGGGTTTCTTAAGGTGGAATTTTTTAAGAATACCTCATTCACAATATACTGCCTGTCTTTTCGACATTTTAAGCTTTATTTAAAGTGGTCATTTTTAAAGGTGGACGTGTCAATACAACTGTGGGTTTCTTAAGGTGGAATTTTTATTAAGGTGGTATTTAAAATGTATTGGCCATCTTTTTTTGCTTTTAAGACTCTTTTGGCCTGTGATGTGGACATTTCAATACAATTCTGGGTTTCTTAAGGTGGAATTGTTTTTAAAGGTGGAATTCAAAATGTATCGTTTTCCATTCACGGCCTACAGAGCTCCATAGAGTCCAATGTAAACTGCTGTGGGAGAGTGCTCTCTTAACATCCACCTACCAACAGCTTAGCAGTAAACTCCTTCACCATAAGCGTCGCCTAGTGACCCACGCGGGTTTACCGTGTCGAGGACCTCGCTTTAAGCGGGAAAGACGCGGATCGGGGGGCAGGGGTTTAGGCGGCGCAACATCTCGCGTTTCCTCCTGGTTATTATTATTCTTCTTATTATTCCGCGTTTCCTTGTCCGCCTAACTAGTCCCGCAGCTTTCGAGCTATCGACTCCGTTCCACCCGGAAATCGTGCGTCCTATAGCGACGATGTAGGCTTGTATACAGCTTTCCGATACCCGCACTCGTTCGTCCGCTACACTCGTTTTTCGCTCCGTTTTTCCCCAGTCATTTCTATGGAATTAATTTTCAAAGTGCTCTAACTCGGTCATTTTTCAAGCTACGGACACGGGATTTCAGACGGTCGGACCCGGGCGTACCGGCTCCCATCACTTCCGTTTTCGGAATTTTTGCACTCATCCTTCCCTTTCTTTTCCTCCTTCAAAATCCCTCCATTCATTTCAATGGGAGGCTCTTAGAGTGGGGGTGATGTCATCCACTGTAGTTTCAGTGGCAAAAAACCGTTTTTTCACTTTTCAGCCGAACAAATCACCATAACTTCCTTATAGTTTCACCTAGAAACTTCATTTAAATTTTAAATGGTAGAGAAACTTGTCCTTTCTAAGACCTCTAAATTTGAACATTATTGGAAATACGGTTTTTGAGTTATGAATTTTTGTTCGGCACTAGGGACGGTTTCGGCTCCCATAGGGTTCAATGTATTTTTGGAGCAGCTCAGAGTGCGGTTTCTAAAATTTTCTCCTGTTTTTAACTCATCATAACATGCTCAATTCTCACTTAATCTGAAAATTTTTTATACCATATCGATCCCCAGACTCTCCTTGTCGCAACGGTATATATGGTTAAGTGATGTGGGGAAAACTTTCCGAGCTATAAGCATTTGTTCGGAGGGTGGGTACGCTCCCATAGGAACCCATTGAAATTATTTTTTTTCTTTTTCAATTTTCTGCCGAACATTTCACCATAACTTCCTTATACTTTCACCTACAGACTTCATTTAAATTTTAAATGGTAGAGAAATGTCCCCTTTCTCAAACTTGTAAGTTTCAGACCGTTTGATAATACCGTTCTTGAGTTATGAATTTTTGTTCCACACTTGGGAGGGTTTTCCTCCCATAGAGCTCAATGTATTTTAAGAGCGGGTCGGCACGCAGATTTTCAAAACTTTGCCTGTTTTTAACTCGTAATTACACCATCAAATCTCGCTCAAAGTGCAAAAATTTTTACACCATCTCGAGCACAAGACTCTCCTTGTCGCTACGGTATGCTTCGTTCAATTTTGGTTGGGAAAAGTTTTCGAGCTACGGGTGATTTTTTGGAGGGTGCTCCCCGGTCGAAATTCATTGAATCATGAGTCTGTCAGTTGTATTCTGTGAGCGTGCGTGTGAGAGAGACAGAGGGGGGAGGGGGAGGGGGAGAGGCAGAGACTGACGGGGAGAGCTGTGAGGGCCACAGAAATACACAGGCAGTCTGTAACACTTTAAAGGTCATTTTTAAGGGGGACATCTTAATTATCCAGGGTTTCTTAAGGTGGAATTTTTAAATAATACCTCATTCACAATATACTGGCTGTCTTTTCAACATTTTAAGACACGGATCGGGGGGCAGGGGTTTAGGCGGCGCAACATCTCGCGTTTCCTCTTGGAAATGCAGACCTCTAGTTATGTTGCGCCTGCTGCTTTAAGCAGCAGCGCGCAATATATTGTTCTTCTTAAGTCATATTATTATGTTGCGCAAGCTGCTTCAGCAGCGCGCAATATATTGTTATCCGATTGTCATATTCTTCTTCTTCTTCTTCTTATTATTATTCCGCGTTTCCTTGTCCGCCTAACTAGTCCCGCAGCTTTCGAGCTATCGACTCCGTTCCACCTGGAAATCGTGCGTCCTATAGCGACGATGTGGGCTTGTATACAGCTTTCCGATACCCGCACTCGTTCGTCCGCTACACTCGTTTTTCGCTCTGTTTTTCCCCAGTCATTTCTATGGAATTAATTTTCGAACTGCTCTAACTCGGTCAATTTTCAAGCTACGGACACGAGATTTCAGACGGTCGGACCCGGGCGCACCGTGACCCGTCACTTCCGTTTTCGGACCTCTCGCACTCATCCCTCTCTTTCTATTCCTCCTTGAATATCCCTCCATTCACTTGTATGGAAGACATTTAGAGTGGGTGACATCATAGACACTCTGGGTTCACTGGCCAAAACCGTTTTTTCACTTTTCAGCCGAAAAATTCACCATAACTATCTCATACTTTCACCTAAAAACTTCATTTAAATTTTAAATGATAGAGAAACTTGTCCTTTCTAGCATCTGTAAATTTGAACGTAATCGATAATACGGTTTTTGAGTTATGAATTTTTGTTCGGCACTAGGGAGGGTTTTGGCTCCCATAGAGTTCAATGTATTTTTGGAGCGGCTCAGAGTGCGGTTTCTAAATTTTTCTCCTGTTTTTAACTTGTCATAACATGGTCAATTCTCGCTCAAACTGCTAATTTTTTATACCAGCTTCTTCCTTAGACTCTCCTTGTCGAAACGGTATATGCAGTTTAGCCATTTGGGATATCTTTTCTGAGCTATAAGCATTTGTTTGGAGGGTGGGTACGCTCCCATAGGAATACATTGAAATGAATATGCCTGTCCTTTTTCGATATTCAACTTTTAGCCGAACATTTTGCCATAACTTCCTTATACTTTCACCTACACACTTCATTTTACTTTCAAATGGTAGAGAAACTTCCCCTTTCTAAAATATGTAGATTTGAAATCATTTGAAGATACGGTTCTGGAGTTATGAAGATTTGTTTGGCAGTAGGACGTTTCGGCTCCCATAGAGTTCAATGTATTTTCAGAAAGCCAAATTTTCTCAAATTTGCCCTTTTTTAACTCATTTTTACACCATCAATTCTCGCTCAAACTGAAAAATTTTTTACACCATCTCGAGCGCCAGACTCTCCTTGTCGCTACGGTATGCTTCGTTCAATTTTGGTTGGGAAAAGTTTTCGAGCTACGGGTCATTTTTTGAAGGGTCCCCCCGGTCGAAATTCATTGAATCGTGAGTCTGTCAGTTGTGTTCTGTGAGCGTGCGTGTGAGAGAGACACAGAGGGGGGAGGGGGAGGGGCAGAGGCAGACACTGACGGGGAGAGGTGTGAGGGCCACAGAAATACACAGGCATTCTGTAACACTTTAAAGGTCATTTTTAAGGGGGACGTCTTAATTTTCCAGGGTTTCTTAAGGTGGAATTTTTTTTTTAATACCTCGTTCACAATATACTGGATGATCATTTCAACATTTTAACCTTTATTTCAAGTGGTCATTTTTAAAGGTGGATGTCTCAATACAATTGTGGGTTTCTTAAGGTGGAATTTTTATTAAGGTGGTATTTAAAATGTATTGGTCATCTTTTTTGCTTTGAAGATTCTTTTGGCCTGCGATGTGGACATCTCAATACAATTGTGGGTTTCTTAAGGTGGAATTGTTTTTAAAGGTGGAATTCAAAATCTATCGTTTTCCATTCACGGCCTACAGAGGTCCATAGAGTCCAATGTAAACTGCTGTGTGAGACTGCTCTCTTAACATCCCACTACCAACAGCTTAGCAGTCAATCCCTTGTTTGTACGCAGTCTCTAGGACTTTAAAGGTCATTTTTTAATGTGGAAGTCTTAATTATCTACGGTTTCTTAAGGTGGAATTTTTTTAGAATACCTCATTCAAAATATACTGCCTGTCTTTCCAGCATTTTAACCTTTATTTCAAGTGCTCATTTTTAACGGTGGATCTCTCAATACAATTGTGGGTTTTTTAAGGTGGTATTTAAAATGTATTGGCCGTGGTTCTATGCTTTTAAGACTCCTTTGGCCTGCGAGGAACGACGGGGCGGGGGGGCGGTTCTTGAGTTATGAAGGTTTGTTCGGCACTAGGAGGGTTTCAGCTCCCATAGACTTCAATGTATTTTCAGAAAGCACAATTTTACACATTTCTCTTGTTTTCAACTCATCCTTACACCATTCATTCTCACTGAAACTTAATTTTTTTTTACAACATCTTGATCCCCAGACTTTCCTTGTTGCTACAGTATGTTTGGTTCATTTTTGAACCCAGGAAAGTCTTTGAGCTACGGACCAAATTCATTGAATCATGAGTCTGTCAATTGTATTCTGTGAGCGTGCGTGTGAGAGATGTGGGGGAGGGGGGGGCATAGTCTGGAGGGGAGGGGGGAGGCATAGTCTGGAGGGGAGGGGGGACTGACACAGATAACACCAAGTGTTTTAACTATGATTGGTAGTATGCCTGTATGCTGTATATCCTTAAGCCACTTTTTTCTCCTGTCTGACTCAGGCTTTGAGAAACTCTGTTCCTGCTCCTGTCCCTGATGATGTCCTGATCCAGCTCCACTCTATGAATTCTCTACAAGATCTTGGCCTTGTTTCTTCTACAGCATCATGCATGGCCATGCAAGGATGTTATCTAAGCCCTAACGGACTTTGTACCTACATTTACTCTCACACACAATGACTTACCACATCCTGCTCCCTCTTACGTCTATCTTCTTCACTAGTTTTCTAAATTCACATTATATATATAATTTTGTTTATCTTTGCCACTGTCACCCCTGGCTTGCTCTTAGGAGGCTTGGTTCCACATCTGTGTAAAACTGCTTTGTAATGACTTCTAATATGAAAAGCTCTATACAAATAAAATGTGATTGATTGATATTCAATGGGATTTCTCTACCTGTCATCATATATACCACAAAACTCTACACTACTGATATGGTCATAATACTTAGCACCAGACCTCTACATTGATTGTGGCTAGGATCTGGACCTGCCGTGACCCTGAAATTAATAAGCGATTTACACACAATAAGTGATATAGTCTTCAAATTCTTTCTATTTTTTTACCAAAACAATTTAAAAAAATCTACTTATTTTGTAACAAACCTATAATGACCCAGCTGGTGACTTAAGGTAATGGGATTTACCTTCACTACATTTTCAGAATTTTACAAATTGAATCCTGTATATAGGCTGCAATTTTGTTTAGAAATGACACACTCTTAAGTCCTTGTTGTACAGTAGGCAACATGTTACTTCCACATTTGCTCTGGCACAACTTATTAAAAAAGTACATCAATTTATTGTTAATTTATATTTTCATATAATGCTGGGTGAATACACAAAGAAATGATAACTATCCCTTTAAACATTTATGTGAACTCACAAATCACACACCACAGTTGAAGTCAAATTTGTATCCATTAAACAGATGCTTTGTTTTATTAACATATTGTCAGTTTTTGGGGAACTGCATACTACATAAAATCACTTCAGGGCAGTGAGGTATTGGGTCCTTAAAGTGTTGATGGCTACATTTGTACATCAGTCAGTGGGACCTTAAAACAGGTGTGTAACAGTGTAACAGTCAGGAACTTCATTGCTGCAGGTACAGGGGGAGAGGGTTGCAGATTCCATCCACCAAGGGATGCTGGCTGTTGGATGGCACTGTGGGAAGCATATGATGTTCTGTTGAAAAACAAAACAACATTCAAAAATTAATAAATATTAGGTGACAATATTAAAATCATCAGCATATTTCAGTTAAAAGTAGCTTTAATTGTAGAGGCTTGTGTCCTGCTTACTAGGAACTTAAACAGTGGATGGCTGCTCTTTTCTGTCAGATGAGACCCAGAGCAGCAATGTTAGTGGAGAGGCTTGCACACAGCATCCTCTAAGATGCATTCATTTTGGGGGACAATTACAGGAGGGACTGCAAGATATCCTACTGAAAAGAAATACAGTAAAAAATACAGAATTACACAAATTCACTGTATCTAAGGAAACAGGATACAACACGGAGAAGTATTACTGTACATACCATAAAAGGTTCTTGTAGGAGGGTCGCCTGCTCTTGTATGTCACTTGGAAGTTTCACACTCCATGGTCTAAGCTACATTTATCAAGGGGAGAGACAGGTCAAAGAACCAGGAGGCGGTGAGTGTTTGGTTGAGGTGGATAGGTGGCTTTGACATGAGGGAACAGAAATTTGATCAAAACCAAATTTGGATTTATGGTCAATTTATTGTAATTTGTGGGAAAGGGAAAGCCAATCAAAAATGTATGAATTAATATGGGTTAGAAAATTAACAGTACTATGGCTACAACTGTAATAATTTTAAAGCTAATATGAACCCAAATAACATCAAACATTAAATACATTTTAACAAGTCTGAGCTGCTCATTTAAAAAGCTAAAAAGCTTCTCTACAGCATTAATCCCATCTCACCCCTATGGGAACAAGGCTCTGAGACACCTAGATATGCCATCTAAAAAAATTTCATTGCCCAAAGGGGTCAAATGAACCTCATCTCTAAGGAAGTGGTCAGGCTCGTTAAAGTGTATGTCATGGTGATGTTCTATACCCCCATTAATATCAAACACAAAAGTAGCCATTTCACTGTTCACCCACTTACGTGAACGTTCCATTTTTTTAGGGTTTACAGAACCCCAGCGGCGTCTTTGGGTGATGCCTGATAAAATAATAACCATTTGGGGAAAGCGCCGATGGAGTTCTTGTAGGTCATGCTTCATCACTGCAGTGAGATGCAAAGACTTAATTTTGCCTAAGTCATTCCCACCGCAGTGGATCAGCAGGACCTCTGGGGGTAATTTTCCATGTAGCCAATTATTAAAGAGGGGGACCACAGAGTGCCACCTTAATCCACCCCTACCAAGCCACTCAACCTGGGCAGTGATGCCTAGGTTTGCCCCCATGGTCCTCCTCGCTCTCTCTTCCCCACGGCGGATGTAGCTGTCACCCAACAGCAACACTCTCGGCAAATCTGTAAAATACACCAATAAACATAACAATTAACTTACTGAATATTCTAAGATGTTATAGCCAAAGCTGTACAGTTGCAATAATTACAGTAGAACCTCATTGCTGTCGAATGAAATGTGTATCTCACAAAGAGTAGGACAAAAAGCTCATTACATGTCAATAAAAGTTAGTTCAAAGAAAATATATATTTCCAAGTAATCGTGGAGCATTTCAATTTGTCATCATGGAATTTTCACACAGTGTGAAGGCTTTGATGTAGTAAAGTAAAAATCTACAATATAAGACATAAATATATTTTTTTTATTTGGACACTGATGATAATGATATAACTGCTAGATAATGTCTTATTATTATTTCATATGGACTTTTACTGTAGCTGAGACTGAGGTTTAACTCAGATTTATTCCAGTGTATATTTTTGTGTTAAGAATCTTCATCTGTGGCTACATTAAGTCCAGTCACTGGGAACAATACTTATTTATTGCAAGGTACAATAAAGCTAATCTTTATAATCATCCATGATTTGCTGCAAATGATTTTCATATCATACACTGAATAACTGACTGCTTACTTCTGAGTATTGAGTGCTGTATGTAGTAATGTTCTGTTAGTTGCTGCATACCTTGGGTTTGTGGATGACTCATAATCTACAAAAAAAAAAATAATGATAAAATATTCAAGATCAACATTAAAACAATGTGCATTTAAGCACTGAAAAAAATTTACTGAAGTTACAGTGATTATGACGTTATAGTAAGTAACAAAATGTTCACTTTAAAATTGCATCACATTACATTTTGAAAATAAGGCAACTTATTTCTTAGACTGCATATTACTGCCACTTGTAAGAAAAATAAAATACAATTTTTAGTTTAATAATTACACAATATATAATTGGTATGAACTACCCAATGGCATCTTTCATTTTGTGCTTCAACACAGTGTTTTACGGTAGTAGTGGGCATGCTGGGGAGCCTGCTTCTGGTGGCAAGCAATCATGAATACTCTACTCACTAACACTGACAAACCTGGCCACTGTCATTTAAATAATAATAATAATAATAAATCATATATATATATATATATATATATATATATATATATACACAATTGTACTGTTTTTATACTCCCCGGGGAATGACATACAGTGGAACCTCTACTAAGGAAAGCCTATACTAACGAACTTTACAAGATACGAACTGGTCATTTGAATATTTTTTTCCTCCACCAACGAACCACGACTCTACAAACGAAACCTAGCCTCCGCCGAGCCCGCAGCTGGAAATGTCCCCTGACCCCAATAGGACAGTCTCCCAGCCCCCAGACTTGAGTGAGCTTTTAAGATTAGCAAATTGTACTTTTAGCAATTTAGCATTAGTGTAAATAGCAGACATCGAAATTCGTGCTAAGTTAAGCCGTATCTACGCTTCGTCTCCCCACATTCACCACCTACTCTCCGTTATTCCACCCCCCCCCACCTCCCGTCATACAGCCAGTGCCTGTGTTACTCCTCCAGCCAGTCGTCACGTCTTCAAGGTAGCGATGTGTAACCACTTACAACTTTATTATTATGTTGCGCCTGCTGCTTTAAGCAGCAGCGCGCAATATATTGTTCTTCTTAAGTCATATTATTATGTTGCGCCTGCTGCTTTAAGCAGCAGCGCGCAATATATTGTTATCCGAAAGTCATATTATTATTTTTTTTTTTATTATTCTTATTATTCCGGATTTCCTTGTCCGCCTAACTAGTCCCGCAGCTTTCAAGCTATCGACTCCGTTCCACCTGGAAATCGTGCGTCCTATAGCGACGATGTGGGCTTGTATACAGCTTTCCGATACCCGCACTCGTTCGTCCGCTACACTCGTTTATCGCTCCGTTTTTCCCCAGTCATTTCTATGGAATTAATTTTCAAAGTGCTCTAACTCGGTCATTTTTCAAGCTACGGACACGGGATTTCAGACGGTCGGACCCGGGCGTACCGGCTCCCATCACTTCCGTTTTCGGAATTTTTGCACTCATCCTTCCCTTTCTTTTCCTCCTTCAAAATCCGTCCATTCATTTCAATGGGAGGCTCTTAGAGTGGGGGTGATGTCATCCACTGTAGTTTCAGTGGCAAAAAGCCGTTTTTTCACTTTTCAGCCGAACAAATCGCCATAACTTCCTCATAGTTTCACCTAGAAACTTCATTTAAATTTTAAATGGTAGAGAAACTTGTCCTTTCTGAGACCTCTGAATTTCAACATTATTGAAAATACGGTTTTTGAGTTATGAAGTTTTGTTCGGCACTAGGGACGGTTTCGGCTCCCATAGGGTTCAATGTATTTTTGGAGCAGCTCAGAGAGCGGTTTCTAAAATTTTCTCCTGTTTTTAACTCGTCATAACATACTCAATTCTCACTAAATCTGCAAATTTTTTATACCATATCGATCCCCAGACTCTCCTTGTCGCAACGGTATATACGGTTAAGTGATGTGAGGAAAACTTTCCGAGCTATAAGCATTTGTTCGGAGGGTGGGTACGCTCCCATAGGAACCCATTGAAATTATTTTTTTTCTTTTTCAATTTTCTGCCGAACATTTCACCATAACTTCCTTATACTTTCACCTACAGACTTCATTTAAATTTTAAATGGTAGAGAAATTTCCCCTTTCTCACACTTGTAAGTTTCAGACCGTTTGATAATACCGTTCTTGAGTTATGAATTTTTGTTCCACACTTGGGAGGGTTTTCCTCCCATAGAGCTCAATGTATTTTAAGAGCGGGTCGTCACGCAGATTTTCAAAACTTTGCCTGTTTTTAACTCGTAATTACACCATCAAATCTCGCTCAAAGTGCAAAAATTTTTACACCATCTCGAGCACCAGACTCTCCTTGTCGCTACGGTATGCTTCGTTCATTTTTGGACCTGGAAATGTTTTGGAGATATTTGAGGTTTTTTGGAGGGTGCCCCACCGGTCGAAATTCATTGAATCATGAGTCTGTCAGTTGTATTCTGTGAGCGTGCGTGTGAGAGAAACAGAGGGGGGAGGGGGAGGGGCAGAGTCAGAGACTGAGGGGAAGAGCTGTGAGGGCCACAGAAATACACAGGCAGTCTGTAACACTTTAAAGGTCATTTTTAAGGGGGACGTCTTAATTATCCAGGGTTTCTTAAGGTGGAATTTTTAAAGAATACCTCATTCACAATATACTGGCTGTCTTTTCGACATTTTAAGCTTTATTTAAAGTGGTCATTTTTAAAGGTGGACGTGTCAATACAACTGTGGGTTTCTTAAGGTGGAATTTTTATTAAGGTGGTATTTAAAATGTATTGGCCATCTTTTTTTGCTTTTAAGACTCTTTTGGCCTGTGATGTGGACATTTCAATACAATTCTGGGTTTCTTAAGGTGGAATTGTTTTTAAAGGTGGAATTCAAAATGTATCGTTTTCCATTCACGGCCTACAGAGCTCCATAGAGTCCAATGTAAACTGCTGTGGGAGAATGCTCTCTTAACATCCCACTACCAACAGCTTAGCAGTAAACTCCTTCACCATTAGCGTCGCCTAGTGACCCACGCGGGTTTACCGTATCGAGGACCTCGCTTTAAGCGGGAAAGACGCGGATCGGGGGGCAGGGGTTTAGGCGGCGCAACATCTCGCGTTTCCTCCTGGAAATGCAGACCTCTAGTGTTACGTTTGCTGCCCTTCATTCTGAGGATCGTTCATTCTTGTCCGGTTAACTCCGCCCACAGTTTTCGCGATATCGACTCCGTTCAAAGTTTGTTTCGTAGAGCTGCCCTGTGGGATGCGGGCTTGTATACAGCTTTTGGAAAAGTTGCATAGTTTTTGCACAGGAAGCCTTTGAACTTTCATCTTTACTCCCATAGGAATGAATGGAAAAATGTCCATAAACTTTTGTCAAACTTTAAAACTGCTGTCACACGGTCAGTTTTCGAGCTAGACACACCAGAATTCAAACGGGCAGACCCGAGGGTCCACGGTCCCACCACGTAAAATTATGGGCCAATAGCCCAACCACGTCATGACCTTTGACCCCATTTTCCATTCATGGCCTACACAGCTCCATAGAGTCCAATGTAAACTGCTGTGGGAGAGTGCTCTCTTAACATCCCACTACCGACAGCTTAGCAGTAAACTCCTTCACCATAGTCGTCGCCTAGTGACCCACGCGGGTTTACCGTATCGAGGACCTCGCTTTAAGCGAGAAAGACGCGGATCGGGGGGCGGGGGTTTAGGCGGCGCAACATCTCGCGTTTCCTCCTGGAAATGCAGACCTCTAGTGTTACGTTTGCTGCCCTTCATTCTGAGGATCGTTCATTCTTGTCCGGTTAACTCCGCCCACAGTTTTCGAGATATCGACTCCGTTCAAAGTTTGTTTCGTACAGCTGCCCTGTGGGATGCGGGCTTGTATACGGCTTTTGGAAAAGTTACATAGTTTTAGCACAGTAAGCATTTGAAGTTTCATCTTTACTCCCATAGGAATGAATGGAAAAATGTCCATAAACTTTTGTCAAACTTTCAAAGTGCTGTCACACGGTCAGTTTTCGAGCTACAGACACCAGAAATCAAACGGGTAGACCCGAGGGTCCACGGTCCCACCACGTAAAATTATGGGCCGATAGCCCGCCCGCTTCATGACCTTTGACCCCGTTTTCCTTTCACGGCCTACACAGCTCCATAGAGTCCAATGTAAACTGCTGTGGGAGAGTGCTCTCTTAACATCCCACTACCGACAGCTTAGCAGTAAACTCCTTCACCATAAGCGTCGCCTAGTGACCCACGCGGGTTTACCGGGTCGAGGACCTCACTTTAAGCGGGAAAGACGCGGATCGGGGGGCAGGGGTTTAGGCGGCGCAACATCTCGCGTTTCCTCCTGGAAATGCAGACCTCTAGTGTTACGTTTGCTGCCCTTCATTCTGAGGATTGTTCGTTCTTGTCCGGTTAACTCCGCCCACAGTTTTCGAGATATCGACTCCGTTCAAAGTTTGTTTCGTAGAGCTGCCCTGTGGGATGCGGGCTTGTATACAGCTTTTGGAAAAGTTACATAGTTTTCGCACAGTAAGCATTTGAACTTTCATCTTTACTCCCTCAGGAATGAATGGAAAAATGTCCATAAACTTTTGTCAAACTTTCAAACTGCTGTCACACGGTCAGTTTTCCAGCTAGAGACACCAGAACTCAAACGGGCAGACCCGAGGGTCCACGGTCCCAGCACGTGAAACTATGGGCCGATAGCCCACCCGCTTCATGACCTTTGACCCCGTTTTCCATTCACGGCCTACAGAGCTCCATAGAGTCCAATGTAAACTGCTGTGGGAGAGTGCTCTCTTAACATCCCACTACCGACAGCTTAGCAGTAAACTCCTTCACCATAAGCGTCGCCTAGTGACCCACGCGGGTTTACCGTACCGAGGACCTCGCTTTAAGCGGGAAAGACGCGGATCGGGGGGCGGGGGTTTAGGCGGCGCAACATCTCGCGTTTCCTCCTGGAAATGCAGACCTCTAGTGTTACGTTTGCTGCCCTTCATTCTGAGTATCGTTCGTTCTTGTCCGGTTAACTCCGCCCACAGTTTTCGAGATATCGACTCCGTTCAAAGTTTCATTCGTACAGCTTCCCTGTGGGATGCGGGCTTGTATACAGCTTTTGGAAAAGTTACATAGTTTTCGCACAGTAAGCATTTGAAGTTTCATCTTTACTCCCATAGGAATGAATGGAAAAATGTCCATAAACTTTTGTCAAACTTTCAAACTGCTGTCACACGGTCAGTTTTCGAGCTAGAGACACCAGAATTCAAACGGGCAGACCCGAGAGTCCACGGTCCCGCCACGTGAAATTATGGGCCGATAGCCCACCCGCTTCATGACCTTTGACCCCGTTTTCTATTCACGGCCTACACAGCTCCATAGAGTCCAATGTAAACTGCTGTGGGAGAGTGCTCTCTTAACATCCCACTACCGACAGCTTAGCAGTAAACTCCTTCACCATAAGCGTCGCCTAGTGACCCATGTGGGTTTACCGTATCGAGGACCTCGCTTTAAGCGGGAAAGACGCGGATCGGGGGGCAGGGGTTTAGGCGGCGCAACATCTCGCGTTTCCTCCTGGAAATGCAGACCTCTAGTGTTACGTTTGCTGCCCTTCATTCTGAGGATTGTTCGTTCTTGTCCGGTTAACTCCGCCCACAGTTTTCGAGATATCGACTCCGTTCAAAGTTTGTTTCGTAGAGCTGCCCTGTGGGATGCGGGCTTGTATACAGCTTTTGGAAAAGTTACATAGTTTTCGCACAGTAAGCATTTGAACTTTCATCTTTACTCCCTCAGGAATGAATGGAAAAATGTCCATAAACTTTTGTCAAACTTTCAAACTGCTGTCACACGGTCAGTTTTCCAGCTAGAGACACCAGAACTCAAACGGGCAGACCCGAGGGTCCACGGTCCCAGCACGTGAAACTATGGGCCGATAGCCCACCCGCTTCATGACCTTTGACCCCGTTTTCCATTCACGGCCTACAGAGCTCCATAGAGTCCAATGTAAACTGCTGTGGGAGAGTGCTCTCTTAACATCCCACTACCGACAGCTTAGCAGTAAACTCCTTCACCATAAGCGTCGCCTAGTGACCCACGCGGGTTTACCGTATCGAGGACCTCGCTTTAAGCGGGAAAGACGCGGATCGGGGGGCAGGGGTTTAGGCGGCGCAACATCTCGCGTTTCCTCCTGGAAATGCAGACCTCTAGTTATGTTGCGCCTGCTGCTTTAAGCAGCGGCGCAATATATTGTTCTTCTTAAGTCATATTATTATTATTATTATTTTTATTATTATTTTTATTATTCCGCGTTTCCTTGTCCGCTTAACTAGTCCCTCAGCTTTCGAGCTATCGACTCCGTTCCACCTGGAAATCGTGCGTCCTATAGCGACGATGTGTGCTTGTATACAGCTTTCCGATACCCGCACTCGTTCGTCCGCTACACTCGTTTTTCGCTCTGTTTTTCCCCAGTCATTTCTATGGAATTAATTTTCGAACTGCTCTAACTCGGTCAATTTTCAAGCTACGGACACGAGATTTCAGACGGTCGGACCCGGGCACACCGGGACCCGTCACTTCCGTTTTCGGACCTCTCGCACTCATCCTTCTCTTTCTATCTCTCCTTGAATATCCCTCCATTCACTTGTATGGAAGACATTTAGAGTGGGTGACGTCATAGACACTCTGGGTTCACTGGCCAAAACCGTTTTTTCACTTTTCAGCCGAACAAATCGCCATAACGTCCTCATACTTTCACCTAGAAACTTCATTTAAATTTTAAATGGTAGATAAACTTGTCCTTTCTAGCATCTGTAAATTTGAACATAATCGAAAATACGGTTTTTGAGTTATGAATTTTTGTTCGGCACTAGGGAGGGTTTTGGCTCCCATAGAGTTCAATGTATTTTTGGAGCGGCTCAGAGTGTGGTTTCTAAATTTTTCTCCTGTTTTTAACTCGTCATAACACGGTCAATTCTTGCTCAAACTGCTAATTTTTTATACCAGCTTCTTCCTTGGACTCTCCTTGTCGCAACGGTATATGCAGTTTAGCCATTTGGGATATCTTTTCTGAGCTATAAGCATTTGTTCGGAGGGTGGGTACGCTCCCATAGGAATACATTGAAATGAATATGCCTGTCCTTTTTCGATATTCAACTTTTAGCCGAACATTTTGCCATAACTTCCTTATACTTTCACCTACAGACTTCATTTTACTTTCAAATGGTAGAGAAACTTCCCCTTTCTAAAATATGTAGATTTGAAATCATTTGAAGATACGGTTCTGGAGTTATGAAGATTTGTTTGGCAGTAGGACGTTTCGGCTCCCATAGAGTTCAATGTATTTTCAGAAAGCCAAATTTTCTCAAATTTGCCCTTTTTTAACTCATTTTTACACCATCAATTCTCGCTCAAACTGAAAAAATTTTTACACCATCTCGAGCGCCAGACTCTCCTTGTCGCTACGGTATGCTTCGTTCAATTTTGGTTGGGAAAAGTTTTCGAGCTACGGGTCATTTTTTGAAGGGTCCCCCCGGTCGAAATTCATTGAATCCTGAGTCTGTCAGTTGTGTTCTGTGAGCGTGCGTGTGAGAGAGACAGAGGGGGGAGGGGGAGGGGCAGAGGCAGACACTGACGGGGAGAGGTGTGAGGGCCACAGAAATACACAGGCAGTCTGTAACACTTTAAAGGTCATTTTTAAGGGGGACGTCTTAATTATCCAGGGTTTCTTAAGGTGGAATTTTTAAAGAATGCCTCATTCACAATACACTGGCTGTCTTTTCAATATTTTAAGCTTTATTTCAACTGGTCATTTTTAAAGGTGGACGTGTCAATACAACTGTGGGTTTCTTAAGGTGGAATTTTTATTAAGGTGGTATTTAAAATGTATTGGCCATCTTTTTTTGCTTTTAAGACTCTTTTGGCCTGTGATGTGGACATTTCAATACAATTCTGGGTTTCTTAAGGTGGAATTGTTTTTAAAGGTGGAATTCAAAATTTATCGTTTTCTATTCACGCCCTACTGAGCTCCATAGAGTCCAATGTAAACTGCTGTGGGAGAGTGCTCTCTTAACATCCCACTACCGACAGCTTAGCAGTAAACTCCTTCACCATAAGCGTCGCCTAGTGACCCACGCGGGTTTACCGTATCGAGGACCTCGCTTTAAGCGGGAAAGACGCGGATCGGGGGACGGGGGTTTAGGCGGCGCAACATCTCGCGTTTCCTCCTGGAAATGCAGACCTCTAGTGTTACGTTTGCTGCCCTTCATTCTGAGGATCGTTCATTTTTGTCCGGTTAACTCCGCCCACAGTTTTCGAGATATCGACTCCGTTCAAAGTTTGTTTCGTAGAGCTGCCCTGTGGGATGCGGGCTTGTATACAGCTTTTGGAAAAGTTGCATAGTTTTTGCACAGGAAGCCTTTGAACTTTCATCTTTACTCCCATAGGAATGAATGGAAAAATGTCCATAAACTTTTGTCAAACTTTCAAACTGTTGTCACACGCTCAGTTTTCGAGCTAGAGACACCAGAACTCAAACGGGCAGACCCGAGGGTCCAAGGTCCCACCACGTAAAATTATAGGCCGATAGCCCACCCGCTTCATGACCTTTGACCCCGTTTTCCATTCACGGCCTACACAGCTCCATAGAGTCCAATGTAAACTGCTGTGGGACAGTGCTCTCTTAACATCCCACTACCAACAGCTTAGCAGTAAACTCCTTCACCATAAGCGTCGCCTAGTGACCCACGCGGGTTTACCGTATCGAGGACCTCGCTTTAAGCGGTAAAGACGCGGATCGGGGGGCGGGGGTTTAGGCGGCGCAACATCTCGCGTTTCCTCCTGGAAATGCAGACCTCTAGTGTTACGTTTGCTGCCCTTCATTCTGAGGATCGTTCATTCTTGTCCGGTTAACTCCGCCCACAGTTTTCGAGATATCGACTCCGTTCAAAGTTTGTTTCGTAGAGCTTCCCTGTGGGATGCGGGCTTGTATACAGCTTTTGGAAAAGTTACATAGTTTTCGCACAGTAAGCGTTTGAAGTTTCACCTTTTGTCCCATAGGAATGAATGGAAAAATTTCCATAAACTTTTGTCAAACTGTAAAACTGCTGTCACACGGTCAGTTTTCGAGCTAGAGACACCAGAACTCAAACGGGCAGACCCGAGGGTCCACGGTCCCAGCACGTGAAACTATGGGCCGATAGCCCACCCGCTTCATGACCTTTGACCCCGTTTTCCATTCACAGCTCCATAGAGTCCAATGTAAACTGCTGTGGGTGACTGCTCTCTTAACATCCCACTACCAACAGCTTAGCAGTAAACTCCTTCACCATAAGCGTCGCCTAGTGACCCACGCGGGTTTACCGTATCGAGGACCTCGCTTTAAGCGGGAAAGACGCGGATCGGGGGGCAGGGGTTTAGGCGGCGCAACATCTCGCGTTTCCTCCTGGAATGTTACGTTTGCTGCCCTTCATTCTGAGGATCGTTCATTCTTGTCCGGTTAACTCCGCCCACAGTTTTCGAAATATCGACTCCGTTCAAAGTTTGTTTCGTAGAGCTTCCCTGTGGGATGCGGGCTTGTATACAGCTTTTGGAAAAGTTACATAGTTTTCGCACAGTAAGCGTTTGAAGTTTCACCTTTTGTCCCATAGGAATGAATGGAAAAATTTCCATAAACTTTTGTCAAACTTTCAAACTGCTGTCACACGCTCAGTTTTCGAGCTAGAGACACCAGAATTCAAACGGGCAGACCCGAGAGTCCACGGTCCCGCCACGTGAAATTATGGGCCGATAGCCCACCCGCTTCATGACCTTTGACCCCGTTTTCCATTCACGGCCTACAGAGCTCCATAGAGTCCAATGTAAACTGCTGTGGGAGAGTGCTCTCTTAACATCCCACTACCGACAGCTTAGCAGTAAACTCCTTCACCATAAGCGTCGCCTAGTGACCCACGCGGCTTTACCGTATCGAGGACCTCGCTTTAAGCGGGAAAGACGCGGATCGGGGGACGGGGGTTTAGGCGGCGCAACATCTCGCGTTTCCTCCTGGAAATGCAGACCTCTAGTGTTACGTTTGCTGCCCTTCATTCTGAGGATCGTTCGTTCTTGTCCGGTTATCTCCGCCCACAGTTTTCGAGATATCGACTCCGTTCAAAGTTTCATTCGTAGAGCTTCCCTGTGGGATGCGGGCTTGTATACAGCTTTTGGAAAAGTTACATAGTTTTAGCACAGTAAGCATTTGAAGTTTCATCTTTTGTCCCATAGGAATGAATGGAAATATGTCCATAAACTTTTGTCAAACTTTCAAACTGCTGTCACACGCTCAGTTTTCGAGCTAGAGACACCAGAATTCAAACGGGCAGACCCGAGCGTCCAAGGTCCCACCACGTGAAATTATAGGCCGATACCCCGCCCGCTTCATGACCTTTGACCCCGTTTTCCATTCACGGCCTACAGAGCTCCATAGAGTCCAATGTAAACTGCTGTGGGAGAGAGCTCTCTTAACATCCCACTACCGACAGCTTAGCAGTAAACTCCTTCACCATAAGCGTCGCCTAGTGACCCACGCGGGTTTACCGTATCGAGGGCCTCGCTTTAAGCGGGAAAGACGCGGATCGGGGGGCAGGGGTTTAGGCGGCGCAACATCTCGCGTTTCCTCCTGGAAATGCAGACCTCTAGTGTTACGTTTGCTGCCCTTCATTCTGAGGATCGTTCATTCTTGTCCGGTTAACTCCGCCCACAGTTTTCGAGATATCGACTCCGTTCAAAGTTTGTCTCGTAGAGCTGCCCTGTGGGATGCGGGCTTGTATACGGCTTTTGGAAAAGTTACATAGTTTTTGCACAGTAAGCATTTGAAGTTTCAACTTTTCTCCCATAGGAATGAATGGAAAAGTGTCCATAAACTTTTGTCAAACTTTTAAACTGCTGTCACACGGTCAGTTTTCGAGCTACAGACACCAGAACTCAAACGGGCAGACCCGAGGGTCCACGGTCCCACCACGTGAAACTATAGGCCGATAGCCCACCCGCTTCATGACCTTTGACCCCGTTTTCCATTCACGGCCTACAGAGCTCCATAGAGTCCAATGTAAACTGCTGTGGAAGAGTGCTCTCTTAACATCCCACTACCAACAGCTTAGCAGTAAACTCCTTCACCATAGGCGTCGCCTAGTGACCCACGAGGGTTTCCGTACCGAGGGCCTCGCTTTAAGCGGTAAAGACGCGGATCGGGGGGCAGGGGTTTAGGCGGCGCAACATCTCGCGTTTCCTCCTGGAAATGCAGACCTCTAGTTATGTTGCGCCTGCTGCTTTAAGCAGCAGCGCGCAATATATTGTTCTTCTTAAGTCATATTATTATTATTATTATTTTTATTATTATTTTTATTATTCCGCGTTTCCTTGTCCGCCTAACTAGTCCCGCAGCTTTCGAGCTATCGACTCCGTTCCACCTGGAATTCGTGCGTCCTATAGCGACGATGTGGGCTTGTATACAGCTTTCCGATACCCGCACTCGTTCGTCCGCTACACTCGTTTTTCGCTCTGTTTTTCCCCAGTCATTTCTATGGAATTAATTTTCGAACTGCTCTAACTCGGTCAATTTTCAAGCTACGGACACGAGATTTCAGACGGTCGGACCCGGGCGCACCGTGACCCGTCACTTCCGTTTTCGGACCTCTCGCACTCATCCCTCTCTTTCTATTCCTCCTTGAATATCCCTCCATTCACTTGTATGGAAGACATTTAGAGTGGGTGACATCATAGACACTCTGGGTTCACTGGCCAAAACCGTTTTTTCACTTTTCACCCGAACAATTCACCATAACGTTCTCATACTTTCACCTAAAAACTTCATTTAAATTTTAAATGATAGAGAAACTTGTCCTTTCTAGCATTTGTAAATTTGAACGTAATCGATAATACGGTTTTTGAGTTATGAATTTTTGTTCGGCACTAGGGAGGGTTTTGGCTCCCATAGAGTTCAATGTATTTTTGGAGCGGCTCAGAGTGCGGTTTCTAAATTTTTCTCCTGTTTTTAACTCGTCATAACATGGTCAATTCTCGCTCAAACTGCTAATTTTTTATACCAGCTTCTTCCTTGGACTCTCCTTGTCGCAACGGTATATGCAGTTTAGCCATTTGGAATATCTTTTCTGAGCTATAAGCATTTGTTCGGAGGGTGGGTACGCTCCCATAGGAATACATTGAAATGAATATGCCTGTCCTTTTTCGATATTCAACTTTTAGCCGAACATTTTGCCATAACTTCCTTATACTTTCACCTACAGACTTCATTTTACTTTCAAATGGTAGAGAAACTTCCCCTTTCTAAAATATGTAGATTTTAAATCATTTGAAGATACGGTTCTGGAGTTATGAAGATTTGTTTGGCAGTAGGACGTTTCGGCTCCCATAGAGTTCAATGTATTTTCAGAAAGCCAAATTTTCTCAAATTTGCCCTTTTTTAACTCATCTTTACACCATCAATTCTCGCTCAAACTGAAAAATTTTTTACACCATCTCGAGCACAAGACTCTCCTTGTCGCTACGGTATGCTTCGTTCAATTTTGGTTGGGAAAAGTTTTCGAGCTACGGGTGATTTTTTGGAGGGTGCTCCCCGGTCGAAATTCATTGAATCATGAGTCTGTCAGTTGTATTCTGTGAGCGTGCGTGTGAGAGAGACAGAGGGGGGAGGGGGAGGGGCAGAAGCAGAGACTGAGGGGAAGAGCTGTGAGGGCCACAGAAATACACAGGCAGTCTGTAACACTTTAAAGGTCATTTTTAAGGGGGACGTCTTAATTATCCAGGGTTTCTTAAGGTGGAATTTTTTAAGAATACCTCATTCACAATATACTGCCTGTCTTTTCGACATTTTAAGCTTTATTTCAAGTGGTCATTTTTAAAGGTGGACGTGTCAATACAACTGTGGGTTTCTTAAGGTGGAATTTTTATTAAGGTGGTATTTAAAATGTATTGGCCATCTTTTTTTGCTTTTAAGACTCTTTTGGCCTGTGATGTGGACATTTCAATACAATTCTGGGTTTCTTAAGGTGGAATTGTTTTTAAAGGTGGAATTCAGAATGTATCGTTTTCTATTCACACCCTACTGAGCTCCATAGAGTCCAATGTAAACTGCTGTGGGAGAGTGCTCTCTTAACATCCACCTACCAACAGCTTAGCAGTAAACTCCTTCACCATAAGCGTCGCCTAGTGACCCACGCGGGTTTACCGTACCGAGGACCTCGCTTTAAGCGGTAAAGACGCGGATCGGGGGTCGGGGGTTTAGGCGGCGCAACATCTCGCGTTTCCTCCTGGAAATGCAGACCTCTAGTGTTACGTTTGCTGCCCTTAATTCTGAGGATCGTTCCTTCTTGTCCGGTTAACTCCGCCCACAGTTTTCGAGATATCGACTCCGTTCAAAGTTTGTTTCGTAGAGCTTCCCTGTGGGATGCGGGCTTGTATACAGCTTTTGGAAAAGTTACATAGTTTTCGCACAGGAAGCATTTGAAGTTTCATCTTTACTCCCATAGGAATGAATGGAAAAATGTCCATAAACTTTTGTCAAACTTTAAAACTGCTGTCACACGGTCAGTTTTCGAGCTAGAGACACCAGAACTCAAACGGGCAGACCCGAGGGTCCACGGTCCCAGCATGTGAAACTATGGGCCGATAGCCCACCCGCTTCATGACCTTTGACCCCGTTTTCCATTCACGGCCTACTGAGCTCCTTACAGTCCAATGTAAACTGCTGTGGGAGAGAGCTCTCTTAACATCCCACTACCGACGGCTTAGCAGTAAACTCCTTCACCATAAGCGTCGCCTAGTGACCCACGCGGGTTTACCGTATCGAGGACCTCGCTTTAAGCGGGAAAGACGCGGATCGGGGGGCGGGGGTTTAGGCGGCGCAACATCTCGCGTTTCCTCCTGGAAATGCAGACCTCTAGTGTTACGTTTGCTGCCCTTAATTCTGAGGATCGTTCGTTCTTGTCCGGTTAACTCCGCCCACAGTTTTCGAGATATCGACTCCGTTCAAAGTTTGTTTCGTAGAGCTTCCCTGTGGGATGCGGGCTTGTATACAGCTTTTGGAAAAGTTGCATAGTTTTCGCACAGTAAGCATTTGAAGTTTCATCCTTACTCCCATAGGAATGAATGGAAAAATGTCCATAAACTTTTGTCAAACTTTTAAACTGCCGTCACACGGTCAGTTTTCGAGCTAGAGACACCAGAACTCAAACGGGCAGACCCGAGGGTCCACGGTCCCACCACGTGAAATTATAGGCCGATACCCCGCCCGCTTCATGACCTTTGACCCCGTTTTCCATTCACGGCCTACAGAGCTCCATAGAGTCCAATGTAAACTGCTGTGGGAGAGTGCTCTCTTAACATCCCACTACCAACGGCTTAGCAGTAAACTCCTTCACCATAAGCGTCGCCTAGTGACCCACGCGGGTTTACCGTACCGAGGACCTCGCTTTAAGCGGGAAAGACGCGGATCGGGGGGCGGGGGTTTAGGCGGCGCAACATCTCGCGTTTCCTCCTGGAAATGCAGACCTCTAGTGTTACGTTTGCTGCCCTTCATTCTGAGGATCGTTCATTCTTGTCCGGTTAACTCCGCCCACAGTTTTCGAGATATCGACTCCGTTCAAAGTTTCATTCGTAGAGCTTCCCTGTGGGATGCGGGCTTGTATACAGCTTTTGGAAAAGTTACATAGTTTTTGCACAGTAAGCATTTGAAGTTTCATATTTTCTCCCATAGGAATGAATGGAAAAATGTCCATAAACTTTTGTCAAACTTTCAAATTGCTGTCACACGGTCATTTTTCGAGCTACAGACACCAGAATTCAAACGGTCAGACCCGAGGGTCCACGGTCCCACCACCTGAAATTATAGGCCGATAGCCCACCCGCTTCATGACCTTTGATCCCGTTTTCCATTCACGGCCTACTGAGCTCCATAGAGTCCAATGTAAACTGCTGTGGGAGACTGCTCTCTTAACATCCCACTACCAACAGTTTAGCAGTAAACTCCTTCACCATAAGCGTCGCCTAGTGACCCACGCGGGTTTACCGTATCGAGGACCTCGCTTTAAGCGGGAAAGACGCGGATCGGGGGACGGGGGTTTAGGCGGCGCAACATCTCGCGTTTCCTCCTGGAAATGCAGACCTCTAGTTATGTTGCGCCTGCTGCTTTAAGCAGCAGCGCGCAATATATTGTTATCCGAAAGTCATATTATTATTTTTTTTTTTATTATTCTTATTATTCCGGATTTCCTTGTCCGCCTAACTAGTCCCGCAGCTTTCGAGCTATCGACTCCGTTCCACCTGGAAATCGTGCGTCCTATAGCGACGATGTGGGCTTGTATACAGCTTTCCGATACCCGCACTCGTTCGTCCGCTACACTCGTTTATCGCTCCGTTTTTCCCCAGTCATTTCTATGGAATTAATTTTCAAAGTGCTCTAACTCGGTCATTTTTCAAGCTACGGACACGGGATTTCAGACGGTCGGACCCGGGCGTACCGGCTCCCATCACTTCCGTTTTCGGAATTTTTGCACTCATCCTTCCCTTTCTTTTCCTCCTTCAAAATCCCTCCATTCATTTCAATGGGAGGCTCTTAGAGTGGGGGTGATGTCATCCACTGTAGTTTCAGTGGCAAAAAGCCGTTTTTTCACTTTTCAGCCGAACAAATCGCCATAACTTCCTTATAGTTTCACCTAGAAACTTCATTTAAATTTTAAATGGTAGAGAAACTTGTCCTTTCTAAGACCTCTAAATTTGAACATTATTGAAAATACGGTTTTTGAGTTATGAATTTTTGTTCGGCACTAGGGACGGTTTCGGCTCCCATAGGGTTCAATGTATTTTTGGAGCAGCTCAGAGTGCGGTTTCTAAAATTTTCTCCTGTTTTTAACTCATCATAACATGCTCAATTCTCACTTAATCTGCAAATTTTTTATACCATATCGATCCCCAGACTCTCCTTGTCGCAACGGTATATACGGTTAAGTGATGTGGGGAAAACTTTCCGAGCTATAAGCATTTGTTCGGAGGGTGGGTACGCTCCCATAGGAACCCATTGAAATTATTTTTTTTCTTTTTCAATTTTCTGCCGAACATTTCACCATAACTTCCTTATACTTTCACCTACAGACTTCATTTAAATTTTAAATGGTAGAAAAATGTCCCCTTTCTCAAACTTGTAAGTTTCAGACCGTTTGATAATACCGTTCTTGAGTTATGAATTTTTGTTTGACACTTGGGAGGGTTTTCCTCCCATAGAGCTCAATGTATTTTAAGAGCGGGTCGGCACGCAGATTTTCAAAACTTTGCCTGTTTTTAACTCGTAATTACACCATCAATTCTCGCTCAAACTGAAAAAATTTTTACACCATCTCGAGCGCCAGACTCTCCTTGTCGCTACGGTATGCTTCGTTCAATTTTGGTTGGGAAAAGTTTTCGAGCTACGGGTCATTTTTTGAAGGGTCCCCCCGGTCGAAATTCATTGAATCATGAGTCTGTCAGTTGTGTTCTGTGAGCGTGCGTGTGAGAGAGACACAGAGGGGGGAGGGGGAGGGGCAGAGGCAGACACTGACGGGGAGAGAAGTGAGGGCCACAGAAATACACAGGCAGTCTGTAACACTTTAAAGGTCATTTTTAAGGGGGACGTCTTAATTATCCAGGGTTTCTTAAGGTGGAATTTTTAAAGAATGCCTCATTCACAATATACTGGCTGTCTTTTCAACATTTTAAGACGCGGATCGGGGGACGGGGGTTTAGGCGGCGCAACATCTCGCGTTTCCTCCTGGAAATGCAGACCTCTAGTGTTACGTTTGCTGCCCTTCATTCTGAGGATCGTTCATTCTTGTCCGGTTAACTCCGCCCACAGTTTTCGAGATATCGACTCCGTTCAAAGTTTGTTTCGTAGAGCTTCCCTGTGGGATGCGGGCTTGTATACAGCTTTTGGAAAAGTTACATAGTTTTTGCACAGTAAGCATTTGAAGTTTCATCTTAACTCCCATAGGAATGAATGGAAAAATGTCCATAAACTTTTGTCAAACTTTCAAACTGCTGTCACACGGTCAGTTTTCGAGCTAGAGACACCAGAACTCAAACGGGCAGACCCGAGAGTCCACGGTCCCAGCACGTGAAATTATAGGCCGATACCCCGCCCGCTTCATGACCTTTGACCCCGTTTTCCATTCACGGCCTACAGAGCTCCATAGAGTCCAATGTAAACTGCTGTGGGAGAGTGCTCTCTTAACATCCCACTACCGACAGCTTAGCAGTAAACTCCTTCACCATAAGCGTCGCCTAGTGACCCACGCGGGTTTACCGTATCGAGGGCCTCGCTTTAAGCGGGAAAGACGCGGATCGGGGGGCAGGGGTTTAGGCGGCGCAACATCTCGCGTTTCCTCCTGGAAATGCAGACCTCTAGTGTTACGTTTGCTGCCCTTCATTCTGAGGATCGTTCGTTCTTGTCCGGTTAACTCCGCCCACAGTTTTCGAGATATCGACTCCGTTCAAAGTTTCATTCGTAGAGCTTCCCTGTGGGATGCGGGCTTGTATACAGCTTTTGGAAAAGTTGCATAGTTTTAGCACAGTAAGCATTTGAAGTTTCATCTTTTGTCCCATAGGAATGAATGGAAATATGTCCATAAACTTTTGTCAAACTTTCAAACTGCTGTCACACGCTCAGTTTTCGAGCTAGAGACACCAGAATTCAAACGGGCAGACCCGAGAGTCCAAGGTCCCACCACGTGAAATTATAGGCCGATACCCCGCCCGCTTCATGACCTTTGACCCCGTTTTCCATTCACGGCCTACAGAGCTCCATAGAGTCCAATGTAAACTGCTGTGGGAGAGTGCTCTCTTAACATCCCACTACCGACAGCTTAGCAGTAAACTCCTTCACCATAAGCGTCGCCTAGTGACCCACGCGGGTTTACCGTATCGAGGACCTCGCTTTAAGCGGGAAAGACGCGGATCGGGGGGCAGGGGTTTAGGCGGCGCAACATCTCGCGTTTCCTCCTGGAAATGCAGACCTCTAGTGTTACGTTTGCTGCCCTTCATTCTGAGGATCGTTCATTCTTGTCCGGTTAACTCCGCCCACAGTTTTCGAGATATCGACTCCGTTCAAAGTTTGTCTCGTAGAGCTGCCCTGTGGGATGCGGGCTTGTATACAGCTTTTGGAAAAGTTACATAGTTTTCGCACAGTAAGCATTTGAAGTTTCATCTTTTCTCCCATAGGAATGAATGGAAAAATGTCCATAAACTTTTGTCAAACTTTAAAACTGCTGTCACACGGTCAGTTTTCGAGCTAGAGACACCAGAATTCAAACGGGCAGACCCGAGAGTCCACGGTCCCCCCACGTGAAATTATAGGCCGATACCCCGCCCGCTTCATGACCTTTGACCCCGTTTTCCATTCACGCCCTACTGAGCTCCATAGAGTCCAATGTAAACTGCTGTGGGAGAGAGCTCTCTTAACATCCCACTACCGACAGCTTAGCAGTAAACTCCTTCACCATAAGCGTCGCCTAGTGACCCACGCGGGTTTACCGTATCGAGGACCTCGCTTTAAGCGGGAAAGACGCGGATCGGGGGGCAGGGGTTTAGGCGGCGCAACATCTCGCGTTTCCTCCTGGAAATGCAGACCTCTAGTGTTACGTTTGCTGCCCTTCATTCTGAGGATCGTTCATTCTTGTCCGGTTAACTCCGCCCACAGTTTTCGAGATATCGACTCCGTTCAAAGTTTGTTTCGTAGAGCTGCCCTGTGGGATGCGGGCTTGTATACAGCTTTTGGAAAAGTTGCATAGTTTTTGCACAGGAAGCCTTTGAACTTTCATCTTTACTCCCATAGGAATGAATGGAAAAATGTCCATAAACTTTTGTCAAACTTTCAAACTGCTGTCACACGCTCAGTTTTCGAGCTAGAGACACCAGAACTCAAACGGGCAGACCCGAGGGTCCAAGGTCCCACCACGTAAAATTATAGGCCGATAGCCCACCCGCTTCATGACCTTTGACCCCGTTTTCCATTCACGGCCTACACAGCTCCATAGAGTCCAATGTAAACTGCTGTGGGACAGTGCTCTCTTAACATCCCACTACCAACAGCTTAGCAGTAAACTCCTTCACCATAAGCGTCGCCTAGTGACCCACGCTGGTTTACCGTATCGAGGACCTCGCTTTAAGCGGGAAAGACGCGGATCGGGGGGCGGGGGTTTAGGCGGCGCAACATCTCGCGTTTCCTCCTGGAAATGCAGACCTCTAGTGTTACGTTTGCTGCCCTTCATTCTGAGGATCGTTCATTCCTGTCCGGTTAACTCCGCCCACAGTTTTCGAGATATCAACTCCGTTCAAAGTTTCATTCGTAGAGCTTCCCTGTGGGATGCGGGCTTGTATACAGCTTTTGGAAAAGTTACATAGTTTTCGCACAGTAAGCATTTGAAGTTTCATCTTTACTCCCATAGGAATGAATGGAAAAATGTCCATAAACTTTTGTCAAACTTTCAAACTGCTGTCACACGGTCAGTTTTCGAGCTAGAGACACCAGAACTCAAACGGGCAGACCCGAGGGTCCACGGTCCCACCACGTGAAATTATGGGCCGATAGCCCGCCCGCTTCATGACCTTTGACCCCGTTTTCCATTCACGGCCTACAGAGCTCCATAGAGTCCAATGTAAACTGCTGTGGGAGAGAGCTCTCTTAACATCCCACTACCAACAGCTTAGCAGTAAACTCCTTCACCATAAGCGTCGCCTAGTGACCCACGCGGGTTTACCGTATCGAGGACCTCGCTTTAAGCGGGAAAGACGCGGATCGGGGGACGGGGGTTTAGGCGGCGCAACATCTCGCGTTTCCTCCTGGAAATGCAGACCTCTAGTGTTACGTTTGCTGCCCTTCATTCTGAGGATCGTTCATTCTTGTCCGGTTAACTCCGCCCACAGTTTTCGAGATATCGACTCCGTTCAAAGTTTGTTTCGTAGAGCTGCCCTGTGGGATGCGGGCTTGTATACAGCTTTTGGAAAAGTTGCATAGTTTTTGCACAGTAAGCATTTGAAGTTTCATCTTTACTCCCATAGGAATGAATGGAAAAATGTCCATAAACTTTGGTCAAACTTTAAAACTGCTGTCACACGCTCAGTTTTCGAGCTAGAGACACCAGAACTCAAACGGGCAGACCCGAGGGTCCACGGTCCCACCACGTGAAATTATGGGCCGATAGCCCACCCGCTTCATGACCTTTGACCCCGTTTTCCTTTCACGGCCTACAGAGCTCCATAGAGTCCAATGTAAACTGCTGTGGGAGAGTGCTCTCTTAACATCCCACTACCAACAGCTTAGCAGTAAACTCCTTCACCATAAGCGTCGCCTAGTGACCCACGTGGGTTTACCGTATCGAGGACCTCGTTTTAAGCGGGAAAGACGCGGATCGGGGGGCAGGGGTTTAGGCGGCGCAACATCTCGCGTTTCCTCCTGGAAATGCAGACCTCTAGTGTTACGTTTGCTGCCCTTAATTCTGAGGATCGTTTGTTCTTGTCCGGTTAACTCCGCCCACAGTTTTCGAGATATCGACTCCGTTCAAAGTTTGTTTCGTAGAGCTTCCCTGTGGGATGCGGGCTTGTATACAGCTTTTGGAAAAGTTGCATAGTTTTCGCACAGTAAGCATTTGAAGTTTCATCCTTACTCCCATAGGAATGAATGGAAAAATGTCCATAAACTTTTGTCAAACTTTTAAACTGCCGTCACACGGTCAGTTTTCGAGCTAGAGACACCAGAACTCAAACGGGCAGACCCGAGGGTCCACGGTCCCACCACGTGAAATTATAGGCCGATACCCCGCCCGCTTCATGACCTTTGACCCCGTTTTCCATTCACGGCCTACAGAGCTCCATAGAGTCCAATGTAAACTGCTGTGGGAGAGTGCTCTCTTAACATCCCACTACCAACGGCTTAGCAGTAAACTCCTTCACCATAAGCATCGCCTAGTGACCCACGCGGGTTTACCGTACCGAGGACCTCGCTTTAAGCGGGAAAGACGCGGATCGGGGGGCGGGGGTTTAGGCGGCGCAACATCTCGCGTTTCCTCCTGGAAATGCAGACCTCTAGTGTTACGTTTGCTGCCCTTCATTCTGAGGATCGTTCGTTCTTGTCCGGTTAACTCCGCCCACAGTTTTCGAGATATCGACTCCGTTCAAAGTTTGTTTCGTAGAGCTGCCCTGTGGGATGCGGGCTTGTATACAGCTTTTGGAAAAGTTGCATAGTTTTTGCACAGGAAGCCTTTGAACTTTCATCTTTACTCCCATAGGAATGAATGGAAAAATGTCCATAAACTTTTGTCAAACTTTCAAACTGCTGTCACACGCTCAGTTTTCGAGCTAGAGACACCAGAACTCAAACGGGCAGACCCGAGGGTCCAAGGTCCCACCACGTAAAATTATAGGCCGATAGCCCACCCGCTTCATGACCTTTGACCCCGTTTTCCATTCACGGCCTACACAGCTCCATAGAGTCCAATGTAAACTGCTGTGGGACAGTGCTCTCTTAACATCCCACTACCAACAGCTTAGCAGTAAACTCCTTCACCATAAGCGTCGCCTAGTGACCCACGCGGGTTTACCGTATCGAGGACCTCGCTTTAAGCGGTAAAGACGCGGATCGGGGGGCGGGGGTTTAGGCGGCGCAACATCTCGCGTTTCCTCCTGGAAATGCAGACCTCTAGTGTTACGTTTGCTGCCCTTCATTCTGAGGATCGTTCATTCTTGTCCGGTTAACTCCGCCCACAGTTTTCGAGATATCGACTCCGTTCAAAGTTTGTTTCGTAGAGCTTCCCTGTGGGATGCGGGCTTGTATACAGCTTTTGGAAAAGTTACATAGTTTTCGCACAGTAAGCGTTTGAAGTTTCACCTTTTGTCCCATAGGAATGAATGGAAAAATTTCCATAAACTTTTGTCAAACTTTAAAACTGCTGTCACACGGTCAGTTTTCGAGCTAGAGACACCAGAACTCAAACGGGCAGACCCGAGGGTCCACGGTCCCAGCACGTGAAACTATGGGCCGATAGCCCACCCGCTTCATGACCTTTGACCCCGTTTTCCATTCACGGCCTACACAGCTCCATAGAGTCCAATGTAAACTGCTGTGGGTGACTGCTCTCTTAACATCCCACTACCAACAGCTTAGCAGTAAACTCCTTCACCATAAGCGTCGCCTAGTGACCCACGCGGGTTTACCGTATCGAGGACCTCGCTTTAAGCGGGAAAGACGCGGATCGGGGGGCAGGGGTTTAGGCGGCGCAACATCTCGCGTTTCCTCCTGGAATGTTACGTTTGCTGCCCTTCATTCTGAGGATCGTTCATTCTTGTCCGGTTAACTCCGCCCACAGTTTTCGAGATATCGACTCCGTTCAAAGTTTGTTTCGTAGAGCTTCCCTGTGGGATGCGGGCTTGTATACAGCTTTTGGAAAAGTTACATAGTTTTCGCACAGTAAGCGTTTGAAGTTTCACCTTTTGTCCCATAGGAATGAATGGAAAAATTTCCATAAACTTTTGTCAAACTTTAAAACTGCTGTCACACGGTCAGTTTTCGAGCTAGAGACACCAGAACTCAAACGGGCAGACCCGAGGGTCCACGGTCCCAGCACGTGAAACTATGGGCCGATAGCCCACCCGCTTCATGACCTTTGACCCCGTTTTCCATTCACGGCCTACACAGCTCCATAGAGTCCAATGTAAACTGCTGTGGGTGACTGCTCTCTTAACATCCCACTACCAACAGCTTAGCAGTAAACTCCTTCACCATAAGCGTCGCCTAGTGACCCACGCGAGTTTACCGTATCGAGGACCTCGCTTTAAGCGGGAAAGACGCGGATCGGGGGGCAGGGGTTTAGGCGGCGCAACATCTCGCGTTTCCTCCTGGAAATGCAGACCTCTAGTTATGTTGCGCCTGCTGCTTTAAGCAGCAGCGCGCAATATATTGTTCTTCTTAAGTCATATTATTATTATTATTATTTTTATTATTATTTTTATTATTCCGCGTTTCCTTGTCCGCCTAACTAGTCCCGCAGCTTTCGAGCTATCGACTCCGTTCCACCTGGAATTCGTGCGTCCTATAGCGACGATGTGGGCTTGTATACAGCTTTCCGATACCCGCACTCGTTCGTCCGCTACACTCGTTTTTCGCTCTGTTTTTCCCCAGTCATTTCTATGGAATTAATTTTCGAACTGCTCTAACTCGGTCAATTTTCAAGCTACGGACACGAGATTTCAGACGGTCGGACCCGGGCGCACCGTGACCCGTCACTTCCGTTTTCGGACCTCTCGCACTCATCCCTCTCTTTCTATTCCTCCTTGAATATCCCTCCATTCACTTGTATGGAAGACATTTAGAGTGGGTGACATCATAGACACTCTGGGTTCACTGGCCAAAACCGTTTTTTCACTTTTCACCCGAACAATTCACCATAACGTTCTCATACTTTCACCTAAAAACTTCATTTAAATTTTAAATGATAGAGAAACTTGTCCTTTCTAGCATTTGTAAATTTTAACGTAACCGATAATACGGTTTTTGAGTTATGAATTTTTGTTCGGCACTAGGGAGGGTTTTGGCTCCCATAGAGTTCAATGTATTTTTGGAGCGGCTCAGAGTGCGGTTTCTAAATTTTTCTCCTGTTTTTAACTCGTCATAACATGGTCAATTCTCGCTCAAACTGCTAATTTTTTATACCAGCTTCTTCCTTGGACTCTCCTTGTCGCAACGGTATATGCAGTTTAGCCATTTGGGATATCTTTTCTGAGCTATAAGCATTTGTTCGGAGGGTGGGTACGCTCCCATAGGAATACATTGAAATGAATATGCCTGTCCTTTTTCGATATTCAACTTTTAGCCGAACATTTTGCCATAACTTCCTTATACTTTCACCTACAGACTTCATTTTACTTTCAAATGGTAGAGAAACTTCCCCTTTCTAAAATATGTAGATTTGAAATCATTTGAAGATACGGTTCTGGAGTTATGAAGATTTGTTTGGCAGTAGGACGTTTCGGCTCCCATAGAGTTCAATGTATTTTCAGAAAGCCAAATTTTCTCAAATTTGCCCTTTTTTAACTCATCTTTACACCATCAATTCTCGCTCAAACTGAAAAAATTTTTACACCATCTCGAGCACAAGACTCTCCTTGTCGCTACGGTATGCTTCGTTCAATTTTGGTTGGGAAAAGTTTTCGAGCTACGGGTGATTTTTTGGAGGGTGCTCCCCGGTCGAAATTCATTGAATCATGAGTCTGTCAGTTGTATTCTGTGAGCGTGCGTGTGAGAGAGACAGAGGGGGGAGGGGGAGGGGCAGAAGCAGAGACTGAGGGGAAGAGCTGTGAGGGCCACAGAAATACACAGGCAGTCTGTAACACTTTTTTGTCCATAAACTTTTGTCAAACTTTAAAACTGCTGTCACTCGCTCAGTTTTCGAGCTAGAGACACCAGAACTCAAACGGGTAGACCCGAGGGTCCACGGTCCCACCACGTAAAATTATAGGCCGATAGCCCACCCGCTTCATGACCTTTGACCCCGTTTTCCATTCACGGCCTACAGAGCTCCACAGAGTCCAATGTAAACTGCTGTGGGAGAGTGCTCTCTTAACATCCCACTACCAACAGCTTAGCAGTAAACTCCTTCACCATAAGCGTCGCCTAGTGACCCACGCGGGTTTACCGTACCGACGGCCTCTCTTTAAGCGGGAAAGACGCGGATCGGGGGACGGGGGTTTAGGCGGCGCAACATCTCGCGTTTCCTCCTGGAAATGCAGACCTCTAGTTATGTTGCGCCTGCTGCTTTAAGCAGCAGCGCGCAATATATTGTTCTTCTTAAGTCATATTATTATTATTATTCTTATTATTCCGCGTTTCCTTGTCCGCCTAACTAGTCCCGCAGCTTTCGAGCTATCGACTCCGTTCCACCTGGAAATCGTGCGTCCTATAGCGACGATGTGGGCTTGTATACAGCTTTCCGATACCCGCACTCGTTCGTCCGCTACACTCGTTTATCGCTCCGTTTTTCCCCAGTCATTTCTATGGAATTAATTTTCAAAGTGCTCTAACTCGGTCATTTTTCAAGCTACGGACACGGGATTTCAGACGGTCGGACCCGGGCGTACCGGCTCCCATCACTTCCGTTTTCGGAATTTTTGCACTCATCCTTCCCTTTCTTTTCCTCCTTCAAAATCCCTCCATTCATTTCAATGGGAGGCTCTTAGAGTGGGGGTGATGTCATCCACTGTAGTTTCAGTGGCAAAAAGCCGTTTTTTCACTTTTCAGCCGAACAAATCGCCATAACTTCCTCATAGTTTCACCTAGAAACTTCATTTAAATTTTAAATGGTAGAGAAACTTGTCCTTTCTGAGACCTCTAAATTTCAACATTATTGAAAATACGGTTTTTGAGTTATGAAGTTTTGTTCGGCACTAGGGACGGTTTCGGCTCCCATAGGGTTCAATGTATTTTTGGAGCAGCTCAGAGAGCGGTTTCTAAAATTTTCTCCTGTTTTTAACTCGTCATAACATACTCAATTCTCACTTAATCTGCAAATTTTATACCATATCGATCCCCAGACTCTCCTTGTCGCAACGGTATATACGGTTAAGTGATGTGAGGAAAACTTTCCGAGCTATAAGCATTTGTTCGGAGGGTGGGTACGCTCCCATAGGAACCCATTGAAATTATTTTTTTTCTTTTTCAATTTTCTGCCGAACATTTCACCATAACTTCCTTATACTTTCACCTACAGACTTCATTTAAATTTTAAATGGTAGAAAAATGTCCCCTTTCTCAAACTTGTAAGTTTCAGACCGTTTGATAATACCGTTCTTGAGTTATGAATTTTTGTTTGACACTTGGGAGGGTTTTCCTCCCATAGAGCTCAATGTATTTTAAGAGCGGGTCGGCACGCAGATTTTCAAAACTTTGCCTGTTTTTAACTCGTAATTACACCATCAAATCTCGCTCAAAGTGCAAAAATTTTTACACCATCTCGAGCACCAGACTCTCCTTGTCGCTACGGTATGCTTCGTTCATTTTTGGACCTGGAAAAGTTTTGGAGATATTTGAGGTTTTTTGGAGGGTGCCCCACCGGTCGAAATTCATTGAATCATGAGTCTGTCAGTTGTATTCTGTGAGCGTGCGTGTGAGAGAAACAGAGGGGGGAGGGGGAGGGGCAGAGTCAGAGACTGAGGGGAAGAGCTGTGAGGGCCACAGAAATACACAGGCAGTCTGTAACACTTTAAAGGTCATTTTTAAGGGGGACGTCTTAATTATCCAGGGTTTCTTAAGGTGGAATTTTTAAAGAATACCTCATTCACAATATACTGGCTGTCTTTTCGACATTTTAAGCTTTATTTAAAGTGGTCATTTTTAAAGGTGGACGTGTCAATACAACTGTGGGTTTCTTAAGGTGGAATTTTTATTAAGGTGGTATTTAAAATGTATTGGCCATCTTTTTTTGCTTTTAAGACTCTTTTGGCCTGTGATGTGGACATTTCAATACAATTCTGGGTTTCTTAAGGTGGAATTGTTTTTAAAGGTGGAATTCAAAATGTATCGTTTTCCATTCACGGCCTACAGAGCTCCATAGAGTCCAATGTAAACTGCTGTGGGAGAGTGCTCTCTTAACATCCCACTACCGACAGCTTAGCAGTAAACTCCTTCACCATAAGCGTCGCCTAGTGACCCACGCGGGTTTACCGTATCGAGGACCTCGCTTTAAGCGGGAAAGACGCGGATCGGGGGGCAGGGGTTTAGGCGGCGCAACATCTCGCGTTTCCTCCTGGAAATGCAGACCTCTAGTGTTACGTTTGCTGCCCTTCATTCTGAGGATCGTTCATTCTTGTCCGGTTAACTCCGCCCACAGTTTTCGAGATATCGACTCCGTTCAAAGTTTGTTTCGTACAGCTTCCCTGTGGGATGCGGGCTTGTACACAGCTTTTGGAAAAGTTACATAGTTTTCGCACAGTAAGCATTTGAAGTTTCATCTTTTCTCCCATAGGAATGAATGGAAAAATGTCCATAAACTTTTGTCAAACTTTCAAACTGCTGTCACACGGTCAGTTTTCGAGCTACAGACACCAGAACTCAAACGGGCAGACCCGAGACTCCACGGTCCCACCACGTGAAACTATAGGCCGATAGCCCACCCGCTTCATGACCTTTGACCCCGTTTTCCATTCACGGCCTACACAGCTCCATAGAGTACAATGTAAACTGCTGTGGGAGAGTGCTCTCTTAACATCCCACTACCGACAGCTTAGCAGTAAACTCCTTCACCATAAGCGTCGCCTAGTGACCCACGTGGGTTTACCGTATCGAGGACCTCGCTTTAAGCGGGAAAGACGCGGATCGGGGGGCAGGGGTTTAGGCGGCGCAACATCTCGCGTTTCCTCCTGGTGTTACGTTTGCTGCCCTTCATTCTGAGGATCGTTCATTCTTGTCCGGTTAACTCCCCCACAGTTTTCGAGATATCGACTCCGTTCAAAGTTTGTTTCGTAGAGCTTCCCTGTGGGATGCGGGCTTGTATACAGCTTTTGGCAAAGTTACATAGTTTTCGCACAGTAACCATTTGAAGTTTCATCTTTACTCCCATAGGAATGAATGGAAAAATGTCCATAAACTTTTGTCAAACTTTCAAACTGCTGTCACACGGTCAGTTTTCGAGCTAGACACACCAGAACTCAAACGGGCAGACCCGAGGGTCCACGGTCCCAGCACGTGAAACTATGGGCCGATAGCCCACCCGCTTCATGACCTTTGACCCCGTTTTCCTTTCACGGCCTACAGAGCTCCATAGAGTCCAATGTAAACTGCTGTGGGAGAGTGCTCTCTTAACATCCCACTACCGACAGCTTAGCAGTAAACTCCTTCACCATAAGCGTCGCCTAGTGACCCACGCGGGTTTACCGTATCGAGGACCTCGCTTTAAGCGGGAAAGACGCGGATCGGGGGGCGGGGGTTTAGGCGGCGCAACATCTCGCGTTTCCTCCTGGAAATGCAGACCTCTATTATGTTGTGCCTGCTGCTTTAAGCAGCAGCGCGCAATATATTGTTCTTCTTAAGTCATATTATTATTATTATTATTTTTATTATTATTTTTATTATTCCGCGTTTCCTTGTCCGCCTAACTAGTCCCGCAGCTTTCGAGCTATCGACTCCGTTCCACCTGGAAATCGTGCGTCCTATAGCAACGATGTGGGCTTGTATACAGCTTTCCGATACCCGCACTCGTTCGTCCGCTACACTCGTTTTTCGCTCTGTTTTTCCCCAGTCATTTCTATGGAATTAATTTTCGAACTGCTCTAACTCGGTCAATTTTCAAGCTACGGACACGAGATTTCAGACGGTCGGACCCGGGCGCACCGTGACCCGTCACTTCCGTTTTCGGACCTCTCGCACTCATCCCTCTCTTTCTATTCCTCCTTGAATATCCCTCCATTCACTTGTATGGAAGACATTTAGAGTGGGTGACATCATAGACACTCTGGGTTCACTGGCCAAAACCGTTTTTTCACTTTTCAGCCGAACAATTCGCCATAACGTTCTCATACTTTCACCTAAAAACTTCATTTAAATTTTAAATGATAGAGAAACTTGTCCTTTCTAGCATCTGTAAATTTGAACGTAATCGATAATATGGTTTTTGAGTTATGAATTTTTGTTCGGCACTAGGGAGGGTTTTGGCTCCCATAGAGTTCAATGTATTTTTGGAGCGGCTCAGAGTGCGGTTTCTAAATTTTTCTCCTGTTTTTAACTCGTCATAACATGGTCAATTCTCGCTCAAACTGCTAATTTTTTATACCAGCTTCTTCCTTGGACTCTCCTTGTCGCAACGGTATATGCAGTTTAGCCATTTGGGATATCTTTTCTGAGCTATAAGCATTTGTTCGGAGGGTGGGTACGCTCCCATAGGAATACATTGAAATGAATATGCCTGTCCTTTTTCGATATTCAACTTTTAGCCGAACATTTTGCCATAACTTCCTTATACTTTCACCTACACACTTCATTTTACTTTCAAATGGTAGAGAAACTTCCCCTTTCTAAAATATGTAGATTTGAAATCATTTGAAGATACGGTTCTGGAGTTATGAAGATTTGTTTGGCAGTAGGACGTTTCGGCTCCCATAGAGTTCAATGTATTTTCAGAAAGCCAAATTTTCTCAAATTTGCCCTTTTTTAACTCATCTTTACACCATCAATTCTCGCTCAAACTGAAAAAATTTTTACACCATCTCGAGCACAAGACTCTCCTTGTCGCTACGGTATGCTTCGTTCAATTTTGGTTGGGAAAAGTTTTCGAGCTACGGGTGATTTTTTGGAGGGTGCTCCCCGGTCGAAATTCATTGAATCATGAGTCTGTCAGTTGTATTCTGTGAGCGTGCGTGTGAGAGAGACAGAGGGGGGAGGGGGAGGGGCAGAGGCAGAGACTGAGGGGAAGAGCTGTGAGGGCCACAGAAATACACAGGCAGTCTGTAACACTTTAAAGGTCATTTTTAAGGGGGACGTCTTAATTATCCAGGGTTTCTTAAGGTGGAATTTTTAAAGAATGCCTCATTCACAATATACTGGCTGTCTTTTCAACATTTTAAGACGCGGATCGGGGTTTCGGCGGCGCAACATCTCGCGTTTCCTCCTGGAAATGCAGACCTCTAGTGTTACGTTTGCTGCCCTTCATTCTGAGGATCGTTCATTCTTGTCCGGTTAACTCCGCCCACAGTTTTCGAGATATCGACTCCGTTCAAAGTTTCATTCGTAGAGCTTCCCTGTGGGATGCGGGCTTGTATACAGCTTTTGGAAAAGTTACATAGTTTTCGCACAGTAAGCATTTGAAGTTTCATCTTTACTCCCTTAGGAATGAATGGAAAAATGTCCATAAACTTTTGTCAAACTTTAAAACTGCTGTCACACGGTCAGTTTTCGAGCTAGACACACCAGAACTCAAACGGTCAGACCCGAGAGTCCACGGTCCCACCACCTGAAATTATAGGCCGATAGCCCACCCGCTTCATGACCTTTGACCCCGTTTTCCATTCACGGCCTACACAGCTCCATAGAGTCCAATGTAAACTGCTGTGGGAGAGTGCTCTCTTAACATCCCACTACCGACAGCTTAGCAGTAAACTCCTTCACCATAAGCGTCGCCTAGTGACCCACGCGGGTTTACCGTATCGAGGACCTCGCTTTAAGCGGGAAAGACGCGGATCGGGGGGCAGGGGTTTAGGCGGCGCAACATCTCGCGTTTCCTCCTGGAAATGCAGACCTCTAGTGTTACGTTTGCTGCCCTTCATTCTGAGGATCGTTCATTCTTGTCCGGTTAACTCCGCCCACAGTTTTCGAGATATCGACTCCGTTCAAAGTTTGTTTCGTAGAGCTTCCCTGTGGGATGCGGGCTTGTACACAGCTTTTGGAAAAGTTACATAGTTTTCGCACAGTAAGCATGTGAAGTTTCATCTTTACTCCCATAGGAATGAATGGGAAAATGTCCATAAACTTTTGTCAAACTTTCAAACTGCTGTCACACGGTCAGTTTTCGAGCTAGAGACACCAGAACTCAAACGGGCAGACCCGACGGTCCACGGTCCCACCACGTAAAATTATGGGCCGATAGCCCACCCGCTTCATGACCTTTGACCCCGGTTTCCATTCACGGCCTACAGAGCTCCATAGAGTCCAATGTAAACTGCTGTGGGAGAGTGCTCTCTTAACATCCCACTACCAACGGCTTAGCAGTAAACTCCTTCACCATATGTTACGTTTGCTGCCCTTCATTCTGAGGATCTTCATTCCTTGTCCGGTTAACTCCGCCCACAGTTTTCGAGATATCGACTCCGTTCAAAGTTTGTTTCGTAGAGCTTACCTGTGGGATGCGGGCTTGTATACAGCTTTTGGAAAAGTTGCATAGTTTTTGCACAGTAAGCATTTGAAGTTTCATCTTTACTCCCATAGGAATGAATGGGAAAATGTCCATAAACTTTTGTCAAACTTTCAAACTGCTGTCACACGCTCAGTTTTCGAGCTAGAGACACCAGAATTCAAACGGGCAGACCCGAGAGTCCACGGTCCCACCACGTGAAACTATAGGCCGATAGCCCACCCGCTTCATGACCTTTGACCCCGTTTTCCATTCACGGCCTACACAGCTCCATAGAGTCCAATGTAAACTGCTGTGGGAGAGTGCTCTCTTAACATCCCACTACCGACAGCTTAGCAGTAAACTCCTTCACCATAAGCGTCGCCTAGTGACCCACGCGGGTTTACCGTATCGAGGACCTCGCTTTAAGCGGGAAAGACGCGGATCGGGGGGCAGGGGTTTAGGCGGCGCAACATCTCGCGTTTCCTCCTGGAAATGCAGACCTCTAGTGTTACGTTTGCTGCCCTTCATTCTGAGGATCGTTCATTCTTGTCCGGTTAGCTCCGCCCACAGTTTTCGAGATATCGACTCCGTTCAAAGTTTGTTTCGTACAGCTTCCCTGTGGGATGCGGGCTTGTACACAGCTTTTGGAAAAGTTACATAGTTTTCGCACAGTAAGCATTTGAAGTTTCATCTTTACTCCCATAGGAATGAATGGAAAAATGTCCATAAACTTTTGTCAAACTTTCAAACTGCTGTCACACGGTCAGTTTTCGAGCTAGAGACACCAGAACTCAAACGGGCAGACCCGAGGGTCCACGGTCCCACCACGTAAAATTATGGGCCGATAGCCCACCCGCTTCATGACCTTTGACCCCGTTTTCCATTCACGGCCTACAGAGCTCCATAGAGTCCAATGTAAACTGCTGTGGGAGAGTGCTCTCTTAACATCCCACTACCAACGGCTTAGCAGTAAACTCCTTCACCATATGTTACGTTTGCTGCCCTTCATTCTGAGGATCTTCATTCCTTGTCCGGTTAACTCCGCCCACAGTTTTCGAGATATCGACTCCGTTCAAAGTTTGTTTTGTAGAGCTTACCTGTGGGATGCGGGCTTGTATACAGCTTTTGGAAAAGTTGCATAGTTTTTGCACAGTAAGCATTTGAAGTTTCATCTTTACTCCCATAGGAATGAATGGGAAAATGTCCATAAACTTTTGTCAAACTTTCAAACTGCTGTCACACGCTCAGTTTTCGAGCTAGAGACACCAGAATTCAAACGGGCAGACCCGAGAGTCCAAGGTCCCACCACGTGAAACTATAGGCCGATAGCCCACCCGCTTCATGACCTTTGACCCCGTTTTCCATTCACGGCCTACACAGCTCCATAGAGTCCAATGTAAACTGCTGTGGGAGAGTGCTCTCTTAACATCCCACTACCGACAGCTTAGCAGTAAACTCCTTCACCATAAGCGTCGCCTAGTGACCCACGCGGGTTTACCGTATCGAGGACCTCGCTTTAAGCGGGAAAGACGCGGATCGGGGGGCGGGGGTTTAGGCGGCGCAACATCTCGCGTTTCCTCCTGGAAATGCAGACCTCTATTATGTTGCGCCTGCTGCTTTAAGCAGCAGCGCGCAATATATTGTTCTTCTTAAGTCATATTATTATTATTATTATTTTTATTATTATTTCTATTATTCCGCGTTTCCTTGTCCGCCTAACTAGTCCCGCAGCTTTCGAGCTATCGACTCCGTTCCACCTGGAAATCGTGCGTCCTATAGCGACGATGTGGGCTTGTATACAGCTTTCCGATACCCGCACTCGTTCGTCCGCTACACTCGTTTTTCGCTCTGTTTTTCCCCAGTCATTTCTATGGAATTAATTTTCGAACTGCTCTAACTCGGTCAATTTTCAAGCTACGGACACGAGATTTCAGACGGTCGGACCCGGGCGCACCGTGACCCGTCACTTCCGTTTTCGGACCTCTCGCACTCATCCCTCTCTTTCTATTCCTCCTTGAATATCCCTCCATTCACTTGTATGGAAGACATTTAGAGTGGGTGACATCATAGACACTCTGGGTTCACTGGCCAAAACCGTTTTTTCACTTTTCAGCCGAACAATTCGCCATAACGTTCTCATACTTTCACCTAAAAACTTCATTTAAATTTTAAATGATAGAGAAACTTGTCCTTTCTAGCATCTGTAAATTTGAACGTAATCGATAATATGGTTTTTGAGTTATGAATTTTTGTTCGGCACTAGGGAGGGTTTTGGCTCCCATAGAGTTCAATGTATTTTTGGAGCGGCTCAGAGTGCGGTTTCTAAATTTTTCTCCTGTTTTTAACTCGTCATAACATGGTCAATTCTCGCTCAAACTGCTAATTTTTTATACCAGCTTCTTCCTTGGACTCTCCTTGTCGCAACGGTATATGCAGTTTAGCCATTTGGGATATCTTTTCTGAGCTATAAGCATTTGTTCGGAGGGTGGGTACGCTCCCATAGGAATACATTGAAATGAATATGCCTGTCCTTTTTCGATATTCAACTTTTAGCCGAACATTTTGCCATAACTTCCTTATACTTTCACCTACACACTTCATTTTACTTTCAAATGGTAGAGAAACTTCCCCTTTCTAAAATATGTAGATTTGAAATCATTTGAAGATACGGTTCTGGAGTTATGAAGATTTGTTTGGCAGTAGGACGTTTCGGCTCCCATAGAGTTCAATGTATTTTCAGAAAGCCAAATTTTCTCAAATTTGCCCTTTTTTAACTCATCTTTACACCATCAATTCTCGCTCAAACTGAAAAATTTTTTACACCATCTCGAGCACAAGACTCTCCTTGTCGCTACGGTATGCTTCGTTCAATTTTGGTTGGGAAAAGTTTTCGAGCTACAGGTGATTTTTTGGAGGGTGCTCCCCGGTCGAAATTCATTGAATCATGAGTCTGTCAGTTGTATTCTGTGAGCGTGCGTGTGAGAGAGACAGAGGGGGGAGGGGGAGGGGCAGAGGCAGAGACTGAGGGGAAGAGCTGTGAGGGCCACAGAAATACACAGGCAGTCTGTAACACTTTAAAGGTCATTTTTAAGGGGGACGTCTTAATTATCCAGGGTTTCTTAAGGTGGAATTTTTAAAGAATGCCTCATTCACAATATACCGGCTGTCTTTTCAACATTTTAAGACGCGGATCGGGGTTTCGGCGGCGCAACATCTCGCGTTTCCTCCTGGAAATGCAGACCTCTAGTGTTACGTTTGCTGCCCTTCATTCTGAGGATCGTTCATTCTTGTCCGGTTAACTCCGCCCACAGTTTTCGAGATATCGACTCCGTTCAAAGTTTCATTCGTAGAGCTTCCCTGTGGGATGCGGGCTTGTATACAGCTTTTGGAAAAGTTACATAGTTTTCGCACAGTAAGCATTTGAAGTTTCATCTTTACTCCCTTAGGAATGAATGGAAAAATGTCCATAAACTTTTGTCAAACTTTAAAACTGCTGTCACACGGTCAGTTTTCGAGCTAGACACACCAGAACTCAAACGGTCAGACCCGAGAGTCCACGGTCCCACCACCTGAAATTATAGGCCGATAGCCCACCCGCTTCATGACCTTTGACCCCGTTTTCCATTCACGGCCTACACAGCTCCATAGAGTCCAATGTAAACTGCTGTGGGAGAGTGCTCTCTTAACATCCCACTACCGACAGCTTAGCAGTAAACTCCTTCACCATAAGCGTCGCCTAGTGACCCACGCGGGTTTACCGTACCGAGGACCTCGCTTTAAGCGGGAAAGACGCGGATCGGGGGACGGGGGTTTAGGCGGCGCAACATCTCGCGTTTCCTCCTGGAAATGCAGACCTCTAGTGTTACGTTTGCTGCCCTTCATTCTGAGTATCGTTCGTTCTTGTCCGGTTAACTCCGCCCACAGTTTTCGAGATATCGACTCCGTTCAAAGTTTCATTCGTACAGCTTCCCTGTGGGATGCGGGCTTGTATACAGCTTTTGGAAAAGTTACATAGTTTTTGCACAGTAAGCATTTGAAGTTTCATCTTTACTCCCATAGGAATGAATGGAAAAATGTCCATAAACTTTTGTCAAACTTTCAAACTGCTGTCACACGGTCAGTTTTCGAGCTAGAGACACCAGAATTCAAACGGGCAGACCCGAGAGTCCAAGGTCCCACCACGTGAAATTATGGGCTGATAGCCCACCCGCTTCATGACCTTTGACCCCGTTTTCCATTCACGGCCTACACAGCTCCACATAGTCCAATGTAAACTGCTGTGGGAGAGTGCTCTCTTAACATCCCACTACCAACAGCTTAGCAGTAAACTCCTTCACCATAAGCGTCGCCTAGTGACCCACGCGGGTTTACCGTGTCGAGGACCTCGCTTTAAGCGGGAAAGACGCGGATCGGGGGGCAGGGGTTTAGGCGGCGCAACATCTCGCGTTTCCTCCTGGAAATGCAGACCTCTAGTGTTACGTTTGCTGCCCTTCATTCTGAGGATCGTTCATTCTTGTCCGGTTAACTCCGCCCACAGTTTTCGAGATATCGACTCCGTTCAAAGTTTGTTTCGTAGAGCTTCCCTGTGGGATGCGGGCTTGTATACAGCTTTTGGAAAAGTTACATAGTTTTCGCACAGTAAGCATTTGAAGTTTCATCTTAACTCCCATAGGAATGAATAGAAAAATGTCCATAAACTTTTGTCAAACTTTCAAACTGCTGTCACACGGTCAGTTTTCGAGCTAGAGACACCAGAACTCAAACGGGCAGACCCGAGAGTCCACGGTCCCACCACGTGAAATTATAGGCCGATACCCCGCCCGCTTCATGACCTTTGACCCCGTTTTCCATTCACGGCCTACAGAGCTCCATAGAGTCCAATGTAAACTGCTGTGGGAGAGTGCTCTCTTAACATCCCACTACCGACAGCTTAGCAGTAAACTCCTTCACCATAAGCGTCGCCTAGTGACCCACGCGGGTTTACCGTATCGAGGACCTCGCTTTAAGCGGGAAAGACGCGGATCGGGGGGCAGGGGTTTAGGCGGCGCAACATCTCGCGTTTCCTCCTGGAAATGCAGACCTCTAGTGTTACGTTTGCTGCCCTTCATTCTGAGGATCGTTCGTTCTTGTCCGGTTAACTCCGCCCACAGTTTTCGAGATATCGACTCCGTTCAAAGTTTCATTCGTAGAGCTTCCCTGTGGGATGCGGGCTTGTATACAGCTTTTGGAAAAGTTGCATAGTTTTAGCACAGTAAGCATTTGAAGTTTCATCTTTTGTCCCATAGGAATGAATGGAAATATGTCCATAAACTTTTGTCAAACTTTCAAACTGCTGTCACACGCTCAGTTTTCGAGCTAGAGACACCAGAATTCAAACGGGCAGACCCGAGAGTCCAAGGTCCCACCACGTGAAATTATAGGCCGATACCCCGCCCGCTTCATGACCTTTGACCCCGTTTTCCATTCACGGCCTACAGAGCTCCATAGAGTCCAATGTAAACTGCTGTGGGAGAGTGCTCTCTTAACATCCCACTACCGACAGCTTAGCAGTAAACTCCTTCACCATAAGCGTCGCCTAGTGACCCACGCGGGTTTACCGTATCGAGGACCTCGCTTTAAGCGGGAAAGACGCGGATCGGGGGGCAGGGGTTTAGGCGGCGCAACATCTCGCGTTTCCTCCTGGTGTTACGTTTGCTGCCCTTCATTCTGAGGATCGTTCATTCTTGTCCGGTTAACTCCGCCCACAGTTTTCGAGATATCGACTCCGTTCAAAGTTTCATTCGTAGAGCTTCCCTGTGGGATGCGGGCTTGTATACAGCTTTTGGAAAAGTTGCATAGTTTTAGCACAGTAAGCATTTGAAATTTCATCTTTTCTCCCATAGGAATGAATGGAAAAATGTCCATAAACTTTTGTCAAACTTTCAAACTGCTGTCACACGCTCAGTTTTCGAGCTAGAGACACCAGAACTCAAACGGGCAGACCCGAGAGTCCAAGGTCCCACCACGTGAAATTATGGGCCGATAACCCACCCGCTTCATGACCTTTGACCCCGTTTTCCATTCACGGCCTACACAGCTCCACATAGTCCAATGTAAACTGCTGTGGGACAGTGCTCTCTTAACATCCCACTACCAACAGCTTAGCAGTAAACTCCTTCACCATAAGCGTCGCCTAGTGACCCACGCGGGTTTACCGTGTCGAGGACCTCGCTTTAAGCGGGAAAGACGCGGATCGGGGGGCAGGGGTTTAGGCGGCGCAACATCTCGCGTTTCCTCCTGGTGTTACGTTTGCTGCCCTTCATTCTGAGGATCGTTCATTCTTGTCCGGTTAACTCCGCCCACAGTTTTCGAGATATCGACTCCGTTCAAAGTTTGTTTCGTAGAGCTGCCCTGTGGGATGCGGGCTTGTATACAGCTTTTGGAAAAGTTGCATAGTTTTTGCACAGGAAGCCTTTGAACTTTCATCTTTACTCCCATAGGAATGAATGGAAAAATGTCCATAAACTTTTGTCAAACTTTCAAACTGCTGTCACACGCTCAGTTTTCGAGCTAGAGACACCAGAACTCAAACGGGCAGACCCGAGGGTCCAAGGTCCCACCACGTAAAATTATAGGCCGATAGCCCACCCGCTTCATGACCTTTGACCCCGTTTTCCATTCACGGCCTACACAGCTCCATAGAGTCCAATGTGAACTGCTGTGGGACAGTGCTCTCTTAACATCCCACTACCAACAGCTTAGCAGTAAACTCCTTCACCATAAGCGTCGCCTAGTGACCCACGCGGGTTTACCGTATCGAGGACCTCGCTTTAAGCGGGAAAGACGCGGATCGGGGGACGGGGGTTTAGGCGGCGCAACATCTCGCGTTTCCTCCTGGAAATGCAGACCTCTAGTGTTACGTTTGCTGCCCTTCATTCTGAGTATCGTTCGTTCTTGTCCGGTTAACTCCGCCCACAGTTTTCGAGATATCGACTCCGTTCAAAGTTTCATTCGTACAGCTTCCCTGTGGGATGCGGGCTTGTATACAGCTTTTGGAAAAGTTACATAGTTTTTGCACAGTAAGCATTTGAAGTTTCATCTTTACTCCCATAGGAATGAATGGAAAAATGTCCATAAACTTTTGTCAAACTTTCAAACTGCTGTCACACGGTCAGTTTTCGAGCTAGAGACACCAGAATTCAAACGGGCAGACCCGAGAGTCCAAGGTCCCACCACGTGAAATTATGGGCTGATAGCCCACCCGCTTCATGACCTTTGACCCCGTTTTCCATTCACGGCCTACACAGCTCCATAGAGTCCAATGTAAACTGCTGTGGGAGAGTGCTCTCTTAACATCCCACTACCAACAGCTTAGCAGTAAACTCCTTCACCATAAGCGTCGCCTAGTGACCCACGCGGGTTTACCGTGTCGAGGACCTCGCTTTAAGCGGGAAAGACGCGGATCGGGGGGCAGGGGTTTAGGCGGCGCAACATCTCGCGTTTCCTCCTGGAAATGCAGACCTCTAGTGTTACGTTTGCTGCCCTTCATTCTGAGGATCGTTCATTCTTGTCCGGTTAACTCCGCCCACAGTTTTCGAGATATCGACTCCGTTCAAAGTTTGTTTCGTAGAGCTTCCCTGTGGGATGCGGGCTTGTATACAGCTTTTGGAAAAGTTACATAGTTTTCGCACAGTAAGCATTTGAAGTTTCATCTTAACTCCCATAGGAATGAATAGAAAAATGTCCATAAACTTTTGTCAAACTTTCAAACTGCTGTCACACGGTCAGTTTTCGAGCTAGAGACACCAGAACTCAAACGGGCAGACCCGAGAGTCCACGGTCCCACCACGTGAAATTATAGGCCGATACCCCGCCCGCTTCATGACCTTTGACCCCGTTTTCCATTCACGGCCTACAGAGCTCCATAGAGTCCAATGTAAACTGCTGTGGGAGAGTGCTCTCTTAACATCCCACTACCGACAGCTTAGCAGTAAACTCCTTCACCATAAGCGTCGCCTAGTGACCCACGCGGGTTTACCGTATCGAGGACCTCGCTTTAAGCGGGAAAGACGCGGATCGGGGGGCAGGGGTTTAGGCGGCGCAACATCTCGCGTTTCCTCCTGGAAATGCAGACCTCTAGTGTTACGTTTGCTGCCCTTCATTCTGAGGATCGTTCGTTCTTGTCCGGTTAACTCCGCCCACAGTTTTCGAGATATCGACTCCGTTCAAAGTTTCATTCGTAGAGCTTCCCTGTGGGATGCGGGCTTGTATACAGCTTTTGGAAAAGTTGCATAGTTTTAGCACAGTAAGCATTTGAAGTTTCATCTTTTGTCCCATAGGAATGAATGGAAATATGTCCATAAACTTTTGTCAAACTTTCAAACTGCTGTCACACGCTCAGTTTTCGAGCTAGAGACACCAGAATTCAAACGGGCAGACCCGAGAGTCCAAGGTCCCACCACGTGAAATTATAGGCCGATACCCCGCCCGCTTCATGACCTTTGACCCCGTTTTCCATTCACGGCCTACAGAGCTCCATAGAGTCCAATGTAAACTGCTGTGGGAGAGTGCTCTCTTAACATCCCACTACCGACAGCTTAGCAGTAAACTCCTTCACCATAAGCGTCGCCTAGTGACCCACGCGGGTTTACCGTATCGAGGACCTCGCTTTAAGCGGGAAAGACGCGGATCGGGGGGCAGGGGTTTAGGCGGCGCAACATCTCGCGTTTCCTCCTGGTGTTACGTTTGCTGCCCTTCATTCTGAGGATCGTTCATTCTTGTCCGGTTAACTCCGCCCACAGTTTTCGAGATATCGACTCCGTTCAAAGTTTCATTCGTAGAGCTTCCCTGTGGGATGCGGGCTTGTATACAGCTTTTGGAAAAGTTGCATAGTTTTAGCACAGTAAGCATTTGAAATTTCATCTTTTCTCCCATAGGAATGAATGGAAAAATGTCCATAAACTTTTGTCAAACTTTCAAACTGCTGTCACACGCTCAGTTTTCGAGCTAGAGACACCAGAACTCAAACGGGCAGACCCGAGAGTCCAAGGTCCCACCACGTGAAATTATGGGCCGATAACCCACCCGCTTCATGACCTTTGACCCCGTTTTCCATTCACGGCCTACACAGCTCCACATAGTCCAATGTAAACTGCTGTGGGACAGTGCTCTCTTAACATCCCACTACCAACAGCTTAGCAGTAAACTCCTTCACCATAAGCGTCGCCTAGTGACCCACGCGGGTTTACCGTGTCGAGGACCTCGCTTTAAGCGGGAAAGACGCGGATCGGGGGGCAGGGGTTTAGGCGGCGCAACATCTCGCGTTTCCTCCTGGTGTTACGTTTGCTGCCCTTCATTCTGAGGATCGTTCATTCTTGTCCGGTTAACTCCGCCCACAGTTTTCGAGATATCGACTCCGTTCAAAGTTTGTTTCGTAGAGCTGCCCTGTGGGATGCGGGCTTGTATACAGCTTTTGGAAAAGTTGCATAGTTTTTGCACAGGAAGCCTTTGAACTTTCATCTTTACTCCCATAGGAATGAATGGAAAAATGTCCATAAACTTTTGTCAAACTTTCAAACTGCTGTCACACGCTCAGTTTTCGAGCTAGAGACACCAGAACTCAAACGGGCAGACCCGAGGGTCCAAGGTCCCACCACGTAAAATTATAGGCCGATAGCCCACCCGCTTCATGACCTTTGACCCCGTTTTCCATTCACGGCCTACACAGCTCCATAGAGTCCAATGTGAACTGCTGTGGGACAGTGCTCTCTTAACATCCCACTACCAACAGCTTAGCAGTAAACTCCTTCACCATAAGCGTCGCCTAGTGACCCACGCGGGTTTACCGTATCGAGGACCTCGCTTTAAGCGGGAAAGACGCGGATCGGGGGACGGGGTTTAGGCGGCGCAACATCTCGCGTTTCCTCCTGGAAATGCAGACCTCTAGTGTTACGTTTGCTGCCCTTCATTCTGAGGATCGTTCGTTTTTGTCCGGTTAACTCCGCCCACAGTTTTCGAGATATCGACTCCGTTCAAAGTTTGTTTCGTAGAGCTTCCCTGTGGGATGCGGGCTTGTATACAGCTTTTGGAAAAGTTACATAGTTTTCGCACAGTAACCATTTGAAGTTTCATCTTTACTCCCATAGGAATGAATGGAAAAATGTCCATAAACTTTTGTCAAACTTTCAAAGTGCTGTCACACGGTCAGTTTTCGAGCTACAGACACCAGAATTCAAACGGGTAGACCCGAGGGTCCACGGTCCCACCACGTAAAATTATGGGCCGATAGCCCGCCCGCTTCATGACCTTTGACCCCGTTTTCCTTTCACGGCCTACACAGCTCCATAGAGTCCAATGTAAACTGCTGTGGGAGAGTGCTCTCTTAACATCCCACTACCGACAGCTTAGCAGTAAACTCCTTCACCATAAGCGTCGCCTAGTGACCCACGCGGGTTTACCGTATCGAGGACCTCGCTTTAAGCGGGAAAGACGCGGATCGGGGGACGGGGGTTTAGGCGGCGCAACATCTCGCGTTTCCTCCTGGAAATGCAGACCTCTAGTGTTACGTTTGCTGCCCTTCATTCTGAGGATCGTTCATTCTTGTCCGGTTAACTCCTCCCACAGTTTTCGAGATATCGACTCCATTCAAATTTTCATTCGTAGAGCTTCCCTGTGGGATGCGGGCTTGTATACAGCTTTTGCAAAAGTTACATAGTTTTAGCACAGTAAGCATTTGAAGTTTCAACTTTTCTCCCATAGGAATGAATGGAAAAATGTCCATAAACTTTTGTCAAACTTTAAAACTGCTCTCACACGCTCAGTTTTGGAGCTAGAGACACCAGAATTCAAACGGGCAGACCCGAGAGTCCACGGTCCCACCACGTGAAATTAAGGGCCAATAGCCCACCCGCTTCATGACCTTTGACCCCGTTTTCCATTCACGGCCTACAGAGCTCCATAGAGTCCAATGTAAACTGCTGTGGGAGAGTGCTCTCTTAACATCCCACTACCGACAGCTTAGCAGTAAACTCCTTCACCATAAGCGTCGCCTAGTGACCCACGCGGGTTTACCGTATCGAGGACCTCGCTTTAAGCGGGAAAGACGCGGATCGGGGGGCAGGGGTTTAGGCGGCGCAACATCTCGCGTTTCCTCCTGGAAATGCAGACCTCTAGTGTTACGTTTGCTGCCCTTCATTCTGAGGATCGTTCGTTCTTGTCCGGTTAACTCCGCCCACAGTTTTCGAGATATCGACTCCGTTCAAAGTTTGTTTCGTAGAGCTGCCCTGTGGGATGCGGGCTTGTATACAGCTTTTGGAAAAGTTGCATAGTTTTTGCACAGTAAGCATTTGAAGTTTCATCTTTTCTCCCATAGGAATGAATGGAAAAATGTCCATAAACTTTTGTCAAACTTTCAAACTGCTGTCACACGCTCAGTTTTCGAGCTAGAGACACCAGAATTCAAACGGGCAGACCCGAGAGTCCACGGTCCCGCCACGTGAAATTATGGGCCGATAGCCCACCCGCTTCATGACCTTTGACCCCGTTTTCCATTCACGGCCTACAGAGCTCCATAGAGTCCAATGTAAACTGCTGTGGGAGAGTGCTCTCTTAACATCCCACTACCGACAGCTTAGCAGTAAACTCCTTCAGCATAAGCGTCGCCTAGTGACCCACGCGGGTTTACCGTATCGAGGACCTCGCTTTAAGCGGGAAAGACGCGGATCGGGGGACGGGGGTTTAGGCGGCGCAACATCTCGCGTTTCCTCCTGGAAATGCAGACCTCTAGTTATGTTGCGCAAGCTGCTTCAGCAGCGCGCAATATATTGTTATCCGAAAGTCATATTATTATTATTCTTCTTCTTATTATTCCACGTTTCCTTGTCCGCCTAACTAGTCCCGCAGCTTTCGAGCTATCGACTCCGTTCCACCTGGAAATCGTGCGTCCTATAGCGACGATGTGGGCTTGTATACAGCTTTCCGATACCCGCACTCGTTCGTCCGCTACACTCGTTTATCGCTCCGTTTTTCCCCAGTCATTTCTATGGAATTAATTTGCAAAGTGCTCTAACTCGGTCATTTTTCAAGCTACGGACACGGGATTTCAGACGGTCGGACCCGGGCGTACCGGCTCCCATCACTTCCGTTTTCGGAATTTTTGCACTCATCCTTCCCTTTCTATCACTCCTTCAAAATCCCTCCATTCATTTCAATGGGAGGCTCTTAGAGTGGGTGACATCATACACTGTAGATTCCTTCTCAGAAAACGGGTTTTTCACTTTTCAGCCGAACAAATCGCCATAACTTCCTCATACTTTCACCTAGAAACTTCATTTAAATTTTAAATGGTAGAGAAACTTGTCCTTTCTAAGACCTCTAAATTTGAACATTATTGAAAATACGGTTTTTGAGTTATGAATTTTTGTTCGGCACTAGGGACGGTTTCGGCTCCCATAGGGTTCAATGTATTTTTGGAGCAGCTCAGAGTGCGGTTTCTAAAAATTTCTCCTGTTTTTAACTCGTCATAACATGCTCAATTCTCACTTAATATGCAAAATTTTTATACCATATCGATCCCCAGACTCTCCTTGTCGCAACGGTATATACGGTTAAGTGATGTGGGGAAAACTTTCCGAGCTATAAGCATTTGTTCGGAGGGTGGGTACGCTCCCATAGGAACCCATTGAAATTATTTTTTGTCTTTTTCAATTTTCTGCCGAACATTTCACCATAACTTCCTTATACTTTCACCTACAGACTTCATTTAAACTTTAAATGGTAGAGAAATTTCCTCTTTCTCACACTTGTAAGTTTCAGACCGTTTGAGAATACCTTTCTTGAGTTATGAATTTTTGTTTGACACTTGGGAGGGTTTTCCTCCCATAGAGCTCAATGTATTTTAAGAGCGGGTCGGCACGCAGATTTTCAAAACTTTGCCTGTTTTTAACTCGTAATTACACCATCAAATCTCGCTCAAAGTGCAAAAATTTTTACACCATCTCGAGCACCAGACTCTCCTTGTCGCTACGGTATGCTTCGTTCAATTTTGGTTTGGAAAAGTTTTCGAGCTACGGGTGATTTTTTGGAGGGTGCTCCCCGGTCGAAATTCATTGAATCGTGAGTTTGTCAGTTGTATTCTGTGAGCGTGCGTGTGAGAGAGACAGAGAGGGGGGAGGGGGAGGGGCAGAGGCAGACACTGACGGGGAGAGCTGTGAGGGCCACAGAAATACACAGGCAGTCTGTAACACTTTAAAGGTCATTTTTAAGGGGGACGTCTTAATTATCCAGGGTTTCTTAAGGTGGAATTTTTAAAAAAGACCTCATTCACAATATACTGGCTGTCTTTTCAACATTTTAAGACGCGGATCGGGGGACGGGGGTTTAGGCGGCGCAACATCTCGCGTTTCCTCCTGGTGTTACGTTTGCTGCCCTTCATTCTGAGGATCGTTCATTCTTGTCCGGTTAACTCCGCCCACAGTTTTCGAGATATCGACTCCCTTCAAAGTTTGTTTCGTAGAGCTGCCCTGTGGGATGCGGGCTTGTATACAGCTTTTGGAAAAGTTACATAGTTTTCGCACAGTAAGCATTTGAACTTTCATCTTTACTCCCATAGGAATGAATGGAAAAATGTCCATAAACTTTTGTCAAACTTTCAAACTGCTGTCACACGGTCAGTTTTCGAGCTAGACACATCAGAACTCAAACGGGCAGACCCGAGAGTCCACGGTCCCACCATGTGAAATTATGGGCCGATAGCCCACCCGCTTCATGACCTTTGACCCCATTTTCCATTCACGGCCTACAGAGCTCCATAGAGTCCAATGTAAACTGCTGTGGGAGAGAGCTCTCTTAACATCCCACTACCGACAGCTTAGCAGTAAACTCCTTCACCATAAGCGTTGCCTAGTGACCCACGCGGGTTTACCGTATCGAGGACATCGCTTTAAGCGGTAAAGACGCGGATCGGGGGACGGGGGTTTAGGCGGCGCAACATCTCGCGTTTCCTCCTGGAAATGCAGACCTCTAGTGTTACGTTTGCTGCCCTTCATTCTGAGGATCTTCATTCTTGTCCGGTTAACTCCACCCACAGTTTTCGAGATATCGACCCCGTTCAAAGTTTGTTTCGTAGAGCTTCCTTGTGGGATGCGGGCTTGTATACAGCTTTTGGAAAAGTTACATAGATTTCGCACAGTAAGCATTTGAAGTTTCATCTTTACTCCCATAGGAATGAATGGAAAAATGTCCATAAACTTTTGTCAAACTTTCAAACTGCTGTCACACGGTCAGTTTTCGAGCTAGAGACACCAGAACTCAAACGGGCAGACCCGAGGGTCCACGGTCCCACCACGTGAAACTATGGGCCGATAGCCCACCCGCTTCATGACCTTTGACCCCGTTTTCCTTTCACGGCCTACAGAGCTCCATAGAGTCCAATGTAAACTGCTGTGGGAGAGTGCTCTCTTAACATCCCACTACCGACAGCTTAGCAGTAAACTCCTTCACCATAAGCGTCGCCTAGTGACCCACGCGGGTTTACCGTATCGAGGGCCTCGCTTTAAGCGGGAAAGACGCGGATCGGGGGGCAGGGGTTTAGGCGGCGCAACATCTCGCGTTTCCTCCTGGAAATGCAGACCTCTAGTGTTACGTTTGCTGCCCTTCATTCTGAGGATCGTTCATTCTTGTCCGGTTAACTCCGCCCACAGTTTTCGAGATATCGACTCCGTTCAAAATTTGTTTCGTAGAGCTTCCCTGTGGGATGCGGGCTTGTATACAGCTTTTGGAAAAGTTGCATAGTTTTCGCACAGTAAGCATTTGAAGTTTCATCTTTACTCCCATAGGAATGAATGGAAACATGTCCATAAACTTTTGTCAAACTTTCAAACTGCTGTCACACGGTCAGTTTTCGAGCTAGAGACACCAGAATTCAAACGGGTAGACCCGAGGGTCCACGGTCCCGCCACCTGAAATTATAGGCCGATACCCCACCCGCTTCATGACCTTTGACCCCGTTTTCCATTCATGACCTACAGAGCTCCATAGAGTCCAATGTAAACTGCTGTGGGAGAGTGCTCTCTTAACATCCCACTACCAACAGCTTAGCAGTAAACTCCTTCACCATAAGCGTCGCCTAGTGACCCACGCGGTTTTACCGTATCGAGGACCTCGCTTTAAGCGGGAAAGACGCGGATCGGGGGGCAGGGATTTAGGCGGCGCAACATCTCGCGTTTCCTCCTGGAAATGCAGACCTCTAGTGTTACGTTTGCTGCCCTTCATTCTGAGGATCGTTCATTCTTGTCCGGTTAACTCCGCCCACAGTTTTCGAGATATAGACTCCGTTCAAAGTTTGTCTCGTAGAGCTGCCCTGTGGGATGCGGGCTTGTATACAGCTTCTGGAAAAGTTACATAGTTTTCGCACAGTAAGCATTTGAAGTTTCATCTTTTCTCCCATAGGAATGAATGGAAAAATGTCCATAAACCTTTGTCAAACTTCAAAACTGCTGTCACACGGTCAGTTTTCGAGCTAGAGACACCAGAATTCAAACGGGCAGACCCGAGAGTCCACGGTCCCACCACGTGAATTTATGGGCCGATAGCCCACCCGCTTCATGACCTTTGACCCCGTTTTCCTTTCACGGCCTACAGAGCTCCATAGAGTCCAATGTAAACTGCTGTGGGAGAGTGCTCCCTTAACATCCCACTACCGACAGCTTAGCAGTAAACTCCTTCACCATAAGCGTCGCCTAGTGACCCACGCGGGCTTACCGTATCGAGGACCTCGCTTTAAGCGGGAAAGACGCGGATCGGGGGGCGGGGGTTTAGGCGGCGCAACATCTCGCGTTTCCTCCTGGAAATGCAGACCTCTAGTGTTACGTTTGCTGCCCTTCATTCTGAGGATCGTTCATTCTTGTCCGGTTAACTCCGCCCACAGTTTTCGAGATATCGACTCCGTTCAAAGTTTCATTCGTAGAGCTTCCCTGTGGGATGCGGGCTTGTATACAGCTTTTGGAAATGTTACATAGTTTTCGCACAGTAACCATTTGAAGTTTCATCTTTTCTCCCATAGGAATGAATGGAAAAATGTCCATAAACTTTTGTCAAACATTCAAACTGCTGTCACACGGTCAGTTTTCGAGCTAGAGACACCAGAATTCAAACGGGCAGACCCGAGAGTCCACGGTCCCACCACGTGAAATTATGCGCCGATAGCCCACCCGCTTCATTACCTTTGACCCCGTTTTCCATTCACGGCCTACAGAGCTCCACAGAGTCCAATGTAAACTGCTGTGGGAGAGAGCTCTCTTAACATCCCACTACCAACAGCTTAGCAGTAAACTCCTTCACCATAAGCGTCGCCTAGTGACCCACGCGGGTTTACCGTACCGACGGCCTCTCTTTAAGCGGGAAAGACGCGGATCGGGGGACGGGGGTTTAGGCGGCGCAACATCTCGCGTTTCCTCCTGGAAATGCAGACCTCTAGTGTTACGTTTGCTGCCCTTCATTCTGAGGATCGTTCGTTCTTGTCCGGTTAACTCCGCCCACAGTTTTCGAGATATCGACTCCGTTCAAAGTTTGTTTCGTAGAGCTGCCCTGTGGGATGCGGGCTTGTATACAGCTTCTGGAAAAGTTACATAGTTTTCGCACAGTAAGCATTTGAAGTTTCATCTTTTCTCCCATAGGAATGAATGGAAAAATGTCCATAAACTTTTGTCAAACTTTAAAACTGCTGTCACACGGTCAGTTTTCGAGCTAGAGACACCAGAATTCAAACGGGCAGACCCGAGAGTCCACGGTCCCACCACGTGAATTTATGGGCCGATAGCCCACCCGCTTCATGACCTTTGACCCCGTTTTCCTTTCACGGCCTACAGAGCTCCATAGAGTCCAATGTAAACTGCTGTGGGAGAGTGCTCCCTTAACATCCCACTACCGACAGCTTAGCAGTAAACTCCTTCACCATAAGCGTCGCCTAGTGACCCACGCGGGCTTACCGTATCGAGGACCTCGCTTTAAGCGGGAAAGACGCGGATCGGGGGGCGGGGGTTTAGGCGGCGCAACATCTCGCGTTTCCTCCTGGAAATGCAGACCTCTAGTGTTACGTTTGCTGCCCTTCATTCTGAGGATCGTTCATTCTTGTCCGGTTAACTCCGCCCACAGTTTTCGAGATATCGACTCCGTTCAAAGTTTCATTCGTAGAGCTTCCCTGTGGGATGCGGGCTTGTATACAGCTTTTGGAAATGTTACATAGTTTTCGCACAGTAACCATTTGAAGTTTCATCTTTTCTCCCATAGGAATGAATGGAAAAATGTCCATAAACTTTTGTCAAACATTCAAACTGCTGTCACACGGTCAGTTTTCGAGCTAGAGACACCAGAATTCAAACGGGCAGACCCGAGAGTCCACGGTCCCACCACGTGAAATTATGCGCCGATAGCCCACCCGCTTCATTACCTTTGACCCCGTTTTCCATTCACGGCCTACAGAGCTCCACAGAGTCCAATGTAAACTGCTGTGGGAGAGAGCTCTCTTAACATCCCACTACCAACAGCTTAGCAGTAAACTCCTTCACCATAAGCGTCGCCTAGTGACCCACGCGGGTTTACCGTACCGACGGCCTCTCTTTAAGCGGGAAAGACGCGGATCGGGGGACGGGGGTTTAGGCGGCGCAACATCTCGCGTTTCCTCCTGGAAATGCAGACCTCTAGTGTTACGTTTGCTGCCCTTCATTCTGAGGATCGTTCATTCTTGTCCGGTTAACTCCGCCCACAGTTTTCGAGATATCGACTCCGTTCAAAGTTTGTTTCGTACAGCTTCCCTGTGGGATGCGGGCTTGTACACAGCTTTTGGAAAAGTTACATAGTTTTCGCACAGTAAGCATTTGAAGTTTCATCTTTACTCCCATAGGAATGAATGGAAAAATGTCCATAAACTTTTGTCAAACTTTCAAACTGCTGTCACACGGTCAGTTTTCGAGCTAGAGACACCAGAACTCAAACGGGCAGACCCGAGGGTCCACGGTCCCACCACGTAAAATTATGGGCCGATAGCCCACCCGCTTCATGACCTTTGACCCCGTTTTCCATTCACGGCCTACAGAGCTCCATAGAGTCCAATGTAAACTGCTGTGGGAGAGTGCTCTCTTAACATCCCACTACCAACGGCTTAGCAGTAAACTCCTTCACCATAAGCGTCGCCTAGTGACCCACGCGGGTTTACCGTATCGAGGACCTCGCTTTAAGCGGGAAAGACGCGGATCGGGGGGCGGGGGTTTAGGCGGCGCAACATCTCGCGTTTCCTCCTGGAAATGCAGACCTCTAGTTATGTTGCGCCTGCTACTTTAAGCAGCGGCGCAATATATTGTTATCCGTAAGTCATATTATTATTATTTTTATTATTATTTTTATTATTCCGCGTTTCCTTGTCCGCTTAACTAGTCCCGCAGCTTTCGAGCTATCGACTCCGTTCCACCTGGAAATCGTGCGTCCTATAGCGACGATGTGGGCTTGTATACAGCTTTCCGATACCCGCACTCGTTCGTCCGCTACACTCGTTTTTCGCTCTGTTTTTCCCCAGTCATTTCTATGGAATTAATTTTCAAAGTGCTCTAACTCGGTCATTTTTCAAGCTACGGACACGGGATTTCAGACGGTCGGACCCGGGCGTACCGGCTCCCATCACTTCCGTTTTCGGAATTTTTGCACTCATCCTTCCCTTTCTTTTCCTCCTTCAAAATCCCTCCATTCATTTCACTCTTAGAGTGGGGGTGATGTCATCCACTGTAGTTTCAGTGGCAAAAAGCCGTTTTTTCACTTTTCAGCCGAACAAATCGCCATAACTTCCTCATAGTTTCATCTAGAAACTTCATTTAAATTTTAAATGGTAGAGAAACTTGTCCTTTCTGAGACCTCTAAATTTGAACATTATTGAAAATACGGTTTTTGAGTTATGAATTTTTGTTCGGCACTAGGGACGGTTTCGGCTCCCATAGGGTTCAATGTATTTTTGGAGCAGCTCAGAGTGCGGTTTCTAAAATTTTCTCCTGTTTTTAACTCGTCATAACATGCTCAATTCTCACTTAATCTGCAAATTTTTTATACCATATCGATCCCCAGACTCTCCTTGTCGCAACGGTATATACGGTTAAGTGATGTGAGGAAAACTTTCCGAGCTATAAGCATTTGTTCGGAGGGTGGGTACGCTCCCATAGGAACCCATTGAAATTATTTTTTTTCTTTTTCAATTTTCTGCCGAACATTTCACCATAACTTCCTTATACTTTCACCTACAGACTTCATTTAAATTTTAAATGGTAGAGAAATTTCCCCTTTCTCAAACTTGTAAGTTTCAGACCGTTTGAGAATACCGTTCTTGAGTTATGAATTTTTGTTTGACACTTGGGAGGGTTTTCCTCCCATAGAGCTCAATGTATTTTAAGAGCGGGTCGGCACGCAGATTTTCAAAACTTTGCCTGTTTTTAACTCGTAATTACACCATCAAATCTCGCTCAAAGTGCAAAAATTTTTACACCATCTCGAGCACAAGACTCTCCTTGTCGCTACGGTATGCTTTGTTCATTTTTGGTTGGGAAAAGTTTTCGAGCTACGGGTGATTTTTTGGAGGGTGCTCCCCGGTCGAAATTCATTGAATCATGAGTCTGTCAGTTGTATTCTGTGAGCATGCGTGTGAGAGAGACAGAGGGGGGAGGGGGAGGGGCAGAGGCAGAGACTGAGGGGAAGAGCTGTGAGGGCCACAGAAATACACAGGCAGTCTGTAACACTTTAAAGGTCATTTTTAAGGGGGACGTCTTAATTATCCAGGGTTTCTTAAGGTGGAATTTTTAAAGAATACCTCATTCACAATATACTGGCTGTCTTTTCGACATTTTAAGCTTTATTTAAAGTGGTCATTTTTAAAGGTGGACGTGTCAATACAACTGTGGGTTTCTTAAGGTGGAATTTTTATTAAGGTGGTATTTAAAATGTATTGGCCATCTTTTTTTGCTTTTAAGACTCTTTTGGCCTGTGATGTGGACATTTCAATACAATTCTGGGTTTCTTAAGGTGGAATTGTTTTTAAAGGTGGAATTCAAAATGTATCGTTTTCCATTCACGGCCTACAGAGCTCCATAGAGTCCAATGTAAACTGCTGTGGGAGAGTGCTCTCTTAACATCCCACTACCGACAGCTTAGCAGTAAACTCCTTCACCATAAGCGTCGCCTAGTGACCCACGCGGGTTTACCGTATCGAGGACCTCGCTTTAAGCGGGAAAGACGCGGATCGGGGGGCAGGGGTTTAGGCGGCGCAACATCTCGCGTTTCCTCCTGGAAATGCAGACCTCTAGTGTTACGTTTGCTGCCCTTCATTCTGAGGATCGTTCATTCTTGTCCGGTTAACTCCGCCCACAGTTTTCGAGATATCGACTCCGTTCAAAGTTTCATTTGTAGAGCTTCCCTGTGGGATGCGGGCTTGTATACAGCTTTTGGAAAAGTTACATAGTTTTCGCACAGGAAGCATTTGAAGTTTCATCTTTACTCCCATAGGAATGAATGGAAAAATGTCCATAAACTTTTGTCAATTTTTAAAACTGCTGTCACACGGTCAGTTTTCGAGCAAGAGACACCAGAACTCAAACGGGCAGACCCGAGAGTCCAAGGTCCCACCACGTGAAATTATGGGCCGATAGCCCACCCGCTTCATGACCTTTGACCCCGTTTTCCATTCACGGCCTACACAGCTCCACATAGTCCAATGTAAACTGCTGTGGGACAGTGCTCTCTTAACATCCCACTACCAACAGCTTAGCAGTAAACTCCTTCACCATAAGCGTCGCCTAGTGACCCACGTGGGTTTACCGTGTCGAGGACCTCGCTTTAAGCGGGAAAGACGCGGATCGGGGGGCAGGGGTTTAGGCGGCGCAACATCTCGCGTTTCCTCCTGGAAATGCAGACCTCTAGTGTTACGTTTGCTGCCCTTCATTCTGAGGATCGTTCATTCTTGTCCGGTTAACTCCGCCCACAGTTTTCGAGATATCGACTCCGTTCAAAGTTTGTTTCATAGAGCTTCCCTGTGGGATGCGGGCTTGTATACAGCTTTTGGAAAAGTTACATAGTTTTTGCACAGTAAGCATTTGAAGTTTCATCTTTACTCTCATAGAAATGAATGGAAAAATGTCCATAAACTTTTGTCAAACTTTCAAACTGCTGTCACACGCTCAGTTTTCGAGCTACAGACACCAGAATTCAAACGGGCAGACCCGAGAGTCCACGGTCCCGCCACGTGAAATTATAGGCCGATACCCCGCCCGCTTCATGACCTTTGACCCCGTTTTCCATTCACGGCCTACACAGCTCCATAGAGTCCAATGTAAACTGCTGTGGGACAGTGCTCTCTTAACATCCCACTACCGACAGCTTAGCAGTAAACTCCTTCACCATAAGCGTCGCCTAGTGACCCACGCGGGTTTACCGTATCGAGGACCTCGCTTTAAGCGGTAAAGACGCGGATCGGGGGGCGGGGGTTTAGGCGGCGCAACATCTCGCGTTTCCTCCTGGAAATGCAGACCTCTAGTGTTACGTTTGCTGCCCTTCATTCTGAGGATCGTTCGTTCTTGTCCGGTTAACTCCGCCCACAGTTTTCGAGATATCGACTCCGTTCAAAGTTTCATTCGTAGAGCTTCCCTGTGGGATGCGGGCTTGTATACAGCTTTTGGAAAAGTTGCATAGTTTTAGCACAGTAAGCATTTGAAGTTTCATCTTTTGTCCCATAGGAATGAATGGAAATATGTCCATAAACTTTTGTCAAACTTTCAAACTGCTGTCACACGCTCAGTTTTCGAGCTAGAGACACCAGAATTCAAACGGGCAGACCCGAGAGTCCAAGGTCCCACCACGTGAAATTATAGGCCGATACCCCGCCCGCTTCATGACCTTTGACCCCGTTTTCCATTCACGGCCTACAGAGCTCCATAGAGTCCAATGTAAACTGCTGTGGGAGAGTGCTCTCTTAACATCCCACTACCGACAGCTTAGCAGTAAACTCCTTCACCATAAGCGTCGCCTAGTGACCCACGCGGGTTTACCGTATCGAGGACCTCCCTTTAAGCGGGAAAGACGCGGATCGGGGGACGGGGGTTTAGGCGGCGCAACATCTCGCGTTTCCTCCTGGAAATGCAGACCTCTAGTGTTACGTTTGCTGCCCTTCATTCTGAGGATCGTTCATTCTTGTCCGGTTAACTCCGCCCACAGTTTTCGAGATATCGACTCCGTTCAAAGTTTGTTTCGTAGAGCTGCCCTGTGGGATGCGGGCTTGTATACAGCTTTTGGAAAAGTTACATAGTTTTCGCACAGTAAGCATTTGAACTTTCATCTTTACTCCCTCAGGAATGAATGGAAAAATGTCCATAAACTTTTGTCAAACTTTCAAACTGCTGTCACACGGTCAGTTTTCCAGCTAGAGACACCAGAACTCAAACGGGCAGACCCGAGGGTCCACGGTCCCAGCACGTGAAACTATGGGCCGATAGCCCACCCGCTTCATGACCTTTGACCCCGTTTTCCATTCACGGCCTACAGAGCTCCATAGAGTCCAATGTAAACTGCTGTGGGAGAGTGCTCTCTTAACATCCCACTACCGACAGCTTAGCAGTAAACTCCTTCACCATAAGCGTCGCCTAGTGACCCACGCGGGTTTACCGTACCGAGGACCTCGCTTTAAGCGGGAAAGACGCGGATCGGGGGGCGGGGGTTTAGGCGGCGCAACATCTCGCGTTTCCTCCTGGAAATGCAGACCTCTAGTGTTACGTTTGCTGCCCTTCATTCTGAGTATCGTTCGTTCTTGTCCGGTTAACTCCGCCCACAGTTTTCGAGATATCGACTCCGTTCAAAGTTTCATTCGTACAGCTTCCCTGTGGGATGCGGGCTTGTATACAGCTTTTGGAAAAGTTACATAGTTTTCGCACAGTAAGCATTTGAAGTTTCATCTTTACTCCCATAGGAATGAATGGAAAAATGTCCATAAACTTTTGTCAAACTTTCAAACTGCTGTCACACGGTCAGTTTTCGAGCTAGAGACACCAGAATTCAAACGGGCAGACCCGAGAGTCCACGGTCCCGCCACGTGAAATTATGGGCCGATAGCCCACCCGCTTCATGACCTTTGACCCCGTTTTCTATTCACGGCCTACACAGCTCCATAGAGTCCAATGTAAACTGCTGTGGGAGAGTGCTCTCTTAACATCCCACTACCGACAGCTTAGCAGTAAACTCCTTCACCATAAGCGTCGCCTAGTGACCCATGTGGGTTTACCGTATCGAGGACCTCGCTTTAAGCGGGAAAGACGCGGATCGGGGGGCAGGGGTTTAGGCGGCGCAACATCTCGCGTTTCCTCCTGGAAATGCAGACCTCTAGTGTTACGTTTGCTGCCCTTCATTCTGAGGATTGTTCGTTCTTGTCCGGTTAACTCCGCCCACAGTTTTCGAGATATCGACTCCGTTCAAAGTTTGTTTCGTAGAGCTGCCCTGTGGGATGCGGGCTTGTATACAGCTTTTGGAAAAGTTACATAGTTTTCGCACAGTAAGCATTTGAACTTTCATCTTTACTCCCTCAGGAATGAATGGAAAAATGTCCATAAACTTTTGTCAAACTTTCAAACTGCTGTCACACGGTCAGTTTTCCAGCTAGAGACACCAGAACTCAAACGGGCAGACCCGAGGGTCCACGGTCCCAGCACGTGAAACTATGGGCCGATAGCCCACCCGCTTCATGACCTTTGACCCCGTTTTCCATTCACGGCCTACAGAGCTCCATAGAGTCCAATGTAAACTGCTGTGGGAGAGTGCTCTCTTAACATCCCACTACCGACAGCTTAGCAGTAAACTCCTTCACCATAAGCGTCGCCTAGTGACCCACGCGGGTTTACCGTATCGAGGACCTCGCTTTAAGCGGGAAAGACGCGGATCGGGGGGCAGGGGTTTAGGCGGCGCAACATCTCGCGTTTCCTCCTGGAAATGCAGACCTCTAGTTATGTTGCGCCTGCTGCTTTAAGCAGCGGCGCAATATATTGTTCTTCTTAAGTCATATTATTATTATTATTATTTTTATTATTATTTTTATTATTCCGCGTTTCCTTGTCCGCTTAACTAGTCCCTCAGCTTTCGAGCTATCGACTCCGTTCCACCTGGAAATCGTGCGTCCTATAGCGACGATGTGTGCTTGTATACAGCTTTCCGATACCCGCACTCGTTCGTCCGCTACACTCGTTTTTCGCTCTGTTTTTCCCCAGTCATTTCTATGGAATTAATTTTCGAACTGCTCTAACTCGGTCAATTTTCAAGCTACGGACACGAGATTTCAGACGGTCGGACCCGGGCACACCGGGACCCGTCACTTCCGTTTTCGGACCTCTCGCACTCATCCTTCTCTTTCTATCTCTCCTTGAATATCCCTCCATTCACTTGTATGGAAGACATTTAGAGTGGGTGACGTCATAGACACTCTGGGTTCACTGGCCAAAACCGTTTTTTCACTTTTCAGCCGAACAAATCGCCATAACGTCCTCATACTTTCACCTAGAAACTTCATTTAAATTTTAAATGGTAGATAAACTTGTCCTTTCTAGCATCTGTAAATTTGAACATAATCGAAAATACGGTTTTTGAGTTATGAATTTTTGTTCGGCACTAGGGAGGGTTTTGGCTCCCATAGAGTTCAATGTATTTTTGGAGCGGCTCAGAGTGTGGTTTCTAAATTTTTCTCCTGTTTTTAACTCGTCATAACACGGTCAATTCTTGCTCAAACTGCTAATTTTTTATACCAGCTTCTTCCTTGGACTCTCCTTGTCGCAACGGTATATGCAGTTTAGCCATTTGGGATATCTTTTCTGAGCTATAAGCATTTGTTCGGAGGGTGGGTACGCTCCCATAGGAATACATTGAAATGAATATGCCTGTCCTTTTTCGATATTCAACTTTTAGCCGAACATTTTGCCATAACTTCCTTATACTTTCACCTACAGACTTCATTTTACTTTCAAATGGTAGAGAAACTTCCCCTTTCTAAAATATGTAGATTTGAAATCATTTGAAGATACGGTTCTGGAGTTATGAAGATTTGTTTGGCAGTAGGACGTTTCGGCTCCCATAGAGTTCAATGTATTTTCAGAAAGCCAAATTTTCTCAAATTTGCCCTTTTTTAACTCATTTTTACACCATCAATTCTCGCTCAAACTGAAAAAATTTTTACACCATCTCGAGCGCCAGACTCTCCTTGTCGCTACGGTATGCTTCGTTCAATTTTGGTTGGGAAAAGTTTTCGAGCTACGGGTCATTTTTTGAAGGGTCCCCCCGGTCGAAATTCATTGAATCCTGAGTCTGTCAGTTGTGTTCTGTGAGCGTGCGTGTGAGAGAGACAGAGGGGGGAGGGGGAGGGGCAGAGGCAGACACTGACGGGGAGAGGTGTGAGGGCCACAGAAATACACAGGCAGTCTGTAACACTTTAAAGGTCATTTTTAAGGGGGACGTCTTAATTATCCAGGGTTTCTTAAGGTGGAATTTTTAAAGAATGCCTCATTCACAATACACTGGCTGTCTTTTCAATATTTTAAGCTTTATTTCAACTGGTCATTTTTAAAGGTGGACGTGTCAATACAACTGTGGGTTTCTTAAGGTGGAATTTTTATTAAGGTGGTATTTAAAATGTATTGGCCATCTTTTTTTGCTTTTAAGACTCTTTTGGCCTGTGATGTGGACATTTCAATACAATTCTGGGTTTCTTAAGGTGGAATTGTTTTTAAAGGTGGAATTCAAAATTTATCGTTTTCTATTCACGCCCTACTGAGCTCCATAGAGTCCAATGTAAACTGCTGTGGGAGAGTGCTCTCTTAACATCCCACTACCGACAGCTTAGCAGTAAACTCCTTCACCATAAGCGTCGCCTAGTGACCCACGCGGGTTTACCGTATCGAGGACCTCGCTTTAAGCGGGAAAGACGCGGATCGGGGGACGGGGGTTTAGGCGGCGCAACATCTCGCGTTTCCTCCTGGAAATGCAGACCTCTAGTGTTACGTTTGCTGCCCTTCATTCTGAGGATCGTTCATTTTTGTCCGGTTAACTCCGCCCACAGTTTTCGAGATATCGACTCCGTTCAAAGTTTGTTTCGTAGAGCTGCCCTGTGGGATGCGGGCTTGTATACAGCTTTTGGAAAAGTTGCATAGTTTTTGCACAGGAAGCCTTTGAACTTTCATCTTTACTCCCATAGGAATGAATGGAAAAATGTCCATAAACTTTTGTCAAACTTTCAAACTGTTGTCACACGCTCAGTTTTCGAGCTAGAGACACCAGAACTCAAACGGGCAGACCCGAGGGTCCAAGGTCCCACCACGTAAAATTATAGGCCGATAGCCCACCCGCTTCATGACCTTTGACCCCGTTTTCCATTCACGGCCTACACAGCTCCATAGAGTCCAATGTAAACTGCTGTGGGACAGTGCTCTCTTAACATCCCACTACCAACAGCTTAGCAGTAAACTCCTTCACCATAAGCGTCGCCTAGTGACCCACGCGGGTTTACCGTATCGAGGACCTCGCTTTAAGCGGTAAAGACGCGGATCGGGGGGCGGGGGTTTAGGCGGCGCAACATCTCGCGTTTCCTCCTGGAAATGCAGACCTCTAGTGTTACGTTTGCTGCCCTTCATTCTGAGGATCGTTCATTCTTGTCCGGTTAACTCCGCCCACAGTTTTCGAGATATCGACTCCGTTCAAAGTTTGTTTCGTAGAGCTTCCCTGTGGGATGCGGGCTTGTATACAGCTTTTGGAAAAGTTACATAGTTTTCGCACAGTAAGCGTTTGAAGTTTCACCTTTTGTCCCATAGGAATGAATGGAAAAATTTCCATAAACTTTTGTCAAACTGTAAAACTGCTGTCACACGGTCAGTTTTCGAGCTAGAGACACCAGAACTCAAACGGGCAGACCCGAGGGTCCACGGTCCCAGCACGTGAAACTATGGGCCGATAGCCCACCCGCTTCATGACCTTTGACCCCGTTTTCCATTCACAGCTCCATAGAGTCCAATGTAAACTGCTGTGGGTGACTGCTCTCTTAACATCCCACTACCAACAGCTTAGCAGTAAACTCCTTCACCATAAGCGTCGCCTAGTGACCCACGCGGGTTTACCGTATCGAGGACCTCGCTTTAAGCGGGAAAGACGCGGATCGGGGGGCAGGGGTTTAGGCGGCGCAACATCTCGCGTTTCCTCCTGGAATGTTACGTTTGCTGCCCTTCATTCTGAGGATCGTTCATTCTTGTCCGGTTAACTCCGCCCACAGTTTTCGAAATATCGACTCCGTTCAAAGTTTGTTTCGTAGAGCTTCCCTGTGGGATGCGGGCTTGTATACAGCTTTTGGAAAAGTTACATAGTTTTCGCACAGTAAGCGTTTGAAGTTTCACCTTTTGTCCCATAGGAATGAATGGAAAAATTTCCATAAACTTTTGTCAAACTTTCAAACTGCTGTCACACGCTCAGTTTTCGAGCTAGAGACACCAGAATTCAAACGGGCAGACCCGAGAGTCCACGGTCCCGCCACGTGAAATTATGGGCCGATAGCCCACCCGCTTCATGACCTTTGACCCCGTTTTCCATTCACGGCCTACAGAGCTCCATAGAGTCCAATGTAAACTGCTGTGGGAGAGTGCTCTCTTAACATCCCACTACCGACAGCTTAGCAGTAAACTCCTTCACCATAAGCGTCGCCTAGTGACCCACGCGGCTTTACCGTATCGAGGACCTCGCTTTAAGCGGGAAAGACGCGGATCGGGGGACGGGGGTTTAGGCGGCGCAACATCTCGCGTTTCCTCCTGGAAATGCAGACCTCTAGTGTTACGTTTGCTGCCCTTCATTCTGAGGATCGTTCGTTCTTGTCCGGTTATCTCCGCCCACAGTTTTCGAGATATCGACTCCGTTCAAAGTTTCATTCGTAGAGCTTCCCTGTGGGATGCGGGCTTGTATACAGCTTTTGGAAAAGTTACATAGTTTTAGCACAGTAAGCATTTGAAGTTTCATCTTTTGTCCCATAGGAATGAATGGAAATATGTCCATAAACTTTTGTCAAACTTTCAAACTGCTGTCACACGCTCAGTTTTCGAGCTAGAGACACCAGAATTCAAACGGGCAGACCCGAGAGTCCAAGGTCCCACCACGTGAAATTATAGGCCGATACCCCGCCCGCTTCATGACCTTTGACCCCGTTTTCCATTCACGGCCTACAGAGCTCCATAGAGTCCAATGTAAACTGCTGTGGGAGAGAGCTCTCTTAACATCCCACTACCGACAGCTTAGCAGTAAACTCCTTCACCATAAGCGTCGCCTAGTGACCCACGCGGGTTTACCGTATCGAGGGCCTCGCTTTAAGCGGGAAAGACGCGGATCGGGGGGCAGGGGTTTAGGCGGCGCAACATCTCGCGTTTCCTCCTGGAAATGCAGACCTCTAGTGTTACGTTTGCTGCCCTTCATTCTGAGGATCGTTCATTCTTGTCCGGTTAACTCCGCCCACAGTTTTCGAGATATCGACTCCGTTCAAAGTTTGTCTCGTAGAGCTGCCCTGTGGGATGCGGGCTTGTATACGGCTTTTGGAAAAGTTACATAGTTTTTGCACAGTAAGCATTTGAAGTTTCAACTTTTCTCCCATAGGAATGAATGGAAAAGTGTCCATAAACTTTTGTCAAACTTTTAAACTGCTGTCACACGGTCAGTTTTCGAGCTACAGACACCAGAACTCAAACGGGCAGACCCGAGGGTCCACGGTCCCACCACGTGAAACTATAGGCCGATAGCCCACCCGCTTCATGACCTTTGACCCCGTTTTCCATTCACGGCCTACAGAGCTCCATAGAGTCCAATGTAAACTGCTGTGGAAGAGTGCTCTCTTAACATCCCACTACCAACAGCTTAGCAGTAAACTCCTTCACCATAGGCGTCGCCTAGTGACCCACGAGGGTTTCCGTACCGAGGGCCTCGCTTTAAGCGGTAAAGACGCGGATCGGGGGGCAGGGGTTTAGGCGGCGCAACATCTCGCGTTTCCTCCTGGAAATGCAGACCTCTAGTTATGTTGCGCCTGCTGCTTTAAGCAGCAGCGCGCAATATATTGTTCTTCTTAAGTCATATTATTATTATTATTATTTTTATTATTATTTTTATTATTCCGCGTTTCCTTGTCCGCCTAACTAGTCCCGCAGCTTTCGAGCTATCGACTCCGTTCCACCTGGAATTCGTGCGTCCTATAGCGACGATGTGGGCTTGTATACAGCTTTCCGATACCCGCACTCGTTCGTCCGCTACACTCGTTTTTCGCTCTGTTTTTCCCCAGTCATTTCTATGGAATTAATTTTCGAACTGCTCTAACTCGGTCAATTTTCAAGCTACGGACACGAGATTTCAGACGGTCGGACCCGGGCGCACCGTGACCCGTCACTTCCGTTTTCGGACCTCTCGCACTCATCCCTCTCTTTCTATTCCTCCTTGAATATCCCTCCATTCACTTGTATGGAAGACATTTAGAGTGGGTGACATCATAGACACTCTGGGTTCACTGGCCAAAACCGTTTTTTCACTTTTCACCCGAACAATTCACCATAACGTTCTCATACTTTCACCTAAAAACTTCATTTAAATTTTAAATGATAGAGAAACTTGTCCTTTCTAGCATTTGTAAATTTGAACGTAATCGATAATACGGTTTTTGAGTTATGAATTTTTGTTCGGCACTAGGGAGGGTTTTGGCTCCCATAGAGTTCAATGTATTTTTGGAGCGGCTCAGAGTGCGGTTTCTAAATTTTTCTCCTGTTTTTAACTCGTCATAACATGGTCAATTCTCGCTCAAACTGCTAATTTTTTATACCAGCTTCTTCCTTGGACTCTCCTTGTCGCAACGGTATATGCAGTTTAGCCATTTGGAATATCTTTTCTGAGCTATAAGCATTTGTTCGGAGGGTGGGTACGCTCCCATAGGAATACATTGAAATGAATATGCCTGTCCTTTTTCGATATTCAACTTTTAGCCGAACATTTTGCCATAACTTCCTTATACTTTCACCTACAGACTTCATTTTACTTTCAAATGGTAGAGAAACTTCCCCTTTCTAAAATATGTAGATTTTAAATCATTTGAAGATACGGTTCTGGAGTTATGAAGATTTGTTTGGCAGTAGGACGTTTCGGCTCCCATAGAGTTCAATGTATTTTCAGAAAGCCAAATTTTCTCAAATTTGCCCTTTTTTAACTCATCTTTACACCATCAATTCTCGCTCAAACTGAAAAATTTTTTACACCATCTCGAGCACAAGACTCTCCTTGTCGCTACGGTATGCTTCGTTCAATTTTGGTTGGGAAAAGTTTTCGAGCTACGGGTGATTTTTTGGAGGGTGCTCCCCGGTCGAAATTCATTGAATCATGAGTCTGTCAGTTGTATTCTGTGAGCGTGCGTGTGAGAGAGACAGAGGGGGGAGGGGGAGGGGCAGAAGCAGAGACTGAGGGGAAGAGCTGTGAGGGCCACAGAAATACACAGGCAGTCTGTAACACTTTAAAGGTCATTTTTAAGGGGGACGTCTTAATTATCCAGGGTTTCTTAAGGTGGAATTTTTTAAGAATACCTCATTCACAATATACTGCCTGTCTTTTCGACATTTTAAGCTTTATTTCAAGTGGTCATTTTTAAAGGTGGACGTGTCAATACAACTGTGGGTTTCTTAAGGTGGAATTTTTATTAAGGTGGTATTTAAAATGTATTGGCCATCTTTTTTTGCTTTTAAGACTCTTTTGGCCTGTGATGTGGACATTTCAATACAATTCTGGGTTTCTTAAGGTGGAATTGTTTTTAAAGGTGGAATTCAGAATGTATCGTTTTCTATTCACACCCTACTGAGCTCCATAGAGTCCAATGTAAACTGCTGTGGGAGAGTGCTCTCTTAACATCCACCTACCAACAGCTTAGCAGTAAACTCCTTCACCATAAGCGTCGCCTAGTGACCCACGCGGGTTTACCGTACCGAGGACCTCGCTTTAAGCGGTAAAGACGCGGATCGGGGGTCGGGGGTTTAGGCGGCGCAACATCTCGCGTTTCCTCCTGGAAATGCAGACCTCTAGTGTTACGTTTGCTGCCCTTAATTCTGAGGATCGTTCCTTCTTGTCCGGTTAACTCCGCCCACAGTTTTCGAGATATCGACTCCGTTCAAAGTTTGTTTCGTAGAGCTTCCCTGTGGGATGCGGGCTTGTATACAGCTTTTGGAAAAGTTACATAGTTTTCGCACAGGAAGCATTTGAAGTTTCATCTTTACTCCCATAGGAATGAATGGAAAAATGTCCATAAACTTTTGTCAAACTTTAAAACTGCTGTCACACGGTCAGTTTTCGAGCTAGAGACACCAGAACTCAAACGGGCAGACCCGAGGGTCCACGGTCCCAGCATGTGAAACTATGGGCCGATAGCCCACCCGCTTCATGACCTTTGACCCCGTTTTCCATTCACGGCCTACTGAGCTCCTTACAGTCCAATGTAAACTGCTGTGGGAGAGAGCTCTCTTAACATCCCACTACCGACGGCTTAGCAGTAAACTCCTTCACCATAAGCGTCGCCTAGTGACCCACGCGGGTTTACCGTATCGAGGACCTCGCTTTAAGCGGGAAAGACGCGGATCGGGGGGCGGGGGTTTAGGCGGCGCAACATCTCGCGTTTCCTCCTGGAAATGCAGACCTCTAGTGTTACGTTTGCTGCCCTTAATTCTGAGGATCGTTCGTTCTTGTCCGGTTAACTCCGCCCACAGTTTTCGAGATATCGACTCCGTTCAAAGTTTGTTTCGTAGAGCTTCCCTGTGGGATGCGGGCTTGTATACAGCTTTTGGAAAAGTTGCATAGTTTTCGCACAGTAAGCATTTGAAGTTTCATCCTTACTCCCATAGGAATGAATGGAAAAATGTCCATAAACTTTTGTCAAACTTTTAAACTGCCGTCACACGGTCAGTTTTCGAGCTAGAGACACCAGAACTCAAACGGGCAGACCCGAGGGTCCACGGTCCCACCACGTGAAATTATAGGCCGATACCCCGCCCGCTTCATGACCTTTGACCCCGTTTTCCATTCACGGCCTACAGAGCTCCATAGAGTCCAATGTAAACTGCTGTGGGAGAGTGCTCTCTTAACATCCCACTACCAACGGCTTAGCAGTAAACTCCTTCACCATAAGCGTCGCCTAGTGACCCACGCGGGTTTACCGTACCGAGGACCTCGCTTTAAGCGGGAAAGACGCGGATCGGGGGGCGGGGGTTTAGGCGGCGCAACATCTCGCGTTTCCTCCTGGAAATGCAGACCTCTAGTGTTACGTTTGCTGCCCTTCATTCTGAGGATCGTTCATTCTTGTCCGGTTAACTCCGCCCACAGTTTTCGAGATATCGACTCCGTTCAAAGTTTCATTCGTAGAGCTTCCCTGTGGGATGCGGGCTTGTATACAGCTTTTGGAAAAGTTACATAGTTTTTGCACAGTAAGCATTTGAAGTTTCATATTTTCTCCCATAGGAATGAATGGAAAAATGTCCATAAACTTTTGTCAAACTTTCAAATTGCTGTCACACGGTCATTTTTCGAGCTACAGACACCAGAATTCAAACGGTCAGACCCGAGGGTCCACGGTCCCACCACCTGAAATTATAGGCCGATAGCCCACCCGCTTCATGACCTTTGATCCCGTTTTCCATTCACGGCCTACTGAGCTCCATAGAGTCCAATGTAAACTGCTGTGGGAGACTGCTCTCTTAACATCCCACTACCAACAGTTTAGCAGTAAACTCCTTCACCATAAGCGTCGCCTAGTGACCCACGCGGGTTTACCGTATCGAGGACCTCGCTTTAAGCGGGAAAGACGCGGATCGGGGGACGGGGGTTTAGGCGGCGCAACATCTCGCGTTTCCTCCTGGAAATGCAGACCTCTAGTTATGTTGCGCCTGCTGCTTTAAGCAGCAGCGCGCAATATATTGTTATCCGAAAGTCATATTATTATTTTTTTTTTTATTATTCTTATTATTCCGGATTTCCTTGTCCGCCTAACTAGTCCCGCAGCTTTCGAGCTATCGACTCCGTTCCACCTGGAAATCGTGCGTCCTATAGCGACGATGTGGGCTTGTATACAGCTTTCCGATACCCGCACTCGTTCGTCCGCTACACTCGTTTATCGCTCCGTTTTTCCCCAGTCATTTCTATGGAATTAATTTTCAAAGTGCTCTAACTCGGTCATTTTTCAAGCTACGGACACGGGATTTCAGACGGTCGGACCCGGGCGTACCGGCTCCCATCACTTCCGTTTTCGGAATTTTTGCACTCATCCTTCCCTTTCTTTTCCTCCTTCAAAATCCCTCCATTCATTTCAATGGGAGGCTCTTAGAGTGGGGGTGATGTCATCCACTGTAGTTTCAGTGGCAAAAAGCCGTTTTTTCACTTTTCAGCCGAACAAATCGCCATAACTTCCTTATAGTTTCACCTAGAAACTTCATTTAAATTTTAAATGGTAGAGAAACTTGTCCTTTCTAAGACCTCTAAATTTGAACATTATTGAAAATACGGTTTTTGAGTTATGAATTTTTGTTCGGCACTAGGGACGGTTTCGGCTCCCATAGGGTTCAATGTATTTTTGGAGCAGCTCAGAGTGCGGTTTCTAAAATTTTCTCCTGTTTTTAACTCATCATAACATGCTCAATTCTCACTTAATCTGCAAATTTTTTATACCATATCGATCCCCAGACTCTCCTTGTCGCAACGGTATATACGGTTAAGTGATGTGGGGAAAACTTTCCGAGCTATAAGCATTTGTTCGGAGGGTGGGTACGCTCCCATAGGAACCCATTGAAATTATTTTTTTTCTTTTTCAATTTTCTGCCGAACATTTCACCATAACTTCCTTATACTTTCACCTACAGACTTCATTTAAATTTTAAATGGTAGAAAAATGTCCCCTTTCTCAAACTTGTAAGTTTCAGACCGTTTGATAATACCGTTCTTGAGTTATGAATTTTTGTTTGACACTTGGGAGGGTTTTCCTCCCATAGAGCTCAATGTATTTTAAGAGCGGGTCGGCACGCAGATTTTCAAAACTTTGCCTGTTTTTAACTCGTAATTACACCATCAATTCTCGCTCAAACTGAAAAAATTTTTACACCATCTCGAGCGCCAGACTCTCCTTGTCGCTACGGTATGCTTCGTTCAATTTTGGTTGGGAAAAGTTTTCGAGCTACGGGTCATTTTTTGAAGGGTCCCCCCGGTCGAAATTCATTGAATCATGAGTCTGTCAGTTGTGTTCTGTGAGCGTGCGTGTGAGAGAGACACAGAGGGGGGAGGGGGAGGGGCAGAGGCAGACACTGACGGGGAGAGAAGTGAGGGCCACAGAAATACACAGGCAGTCTGTAACACTTTAAAGGTCATTTTTAAGGGGGACGTCTTAATTATCCAGGGTTTCTTAAGGTGGAATTTTTAAAGAATGCCTCATTCACAATATACTGGCTGTCTTTTCAACATTTTAAGACGCGGATCGGGGGACGGGGGTTTAGGCGGCGCAACATCTCGCGTTTCCTCCTGGAAATGCAGACCTCTAGTGTTACGTTTGCTGCCCTTCATTCTGAGGATCGTTCATTCTTGTCCGGTTAACTCCGCCCACAGTTTTCGAGATATCGACTCCGTTCAAAGTTTGTTTCGTAGAGCTTCCCTGTGGGATGCGGGCTTGTATACAGCTTTTGGAAAAGTTACATAGTTTTTGCACAGTAAGCATTTGAAGTTTCATCTTAACTCCCATAGGAATGAATGGAAAAATGTCCATAAACTTTTGTCAAACTTTCAAACTGCTGTCACACGGTCAGTTTTCGAGCTAGAGACACCAGAACTCAAACGGGCAGACCCGAGAGTCCACGGTCCCAGCACGTGAAATTATAGGCCGATACCCCGCCCGCTTCATGACCTTTGACCCCGTTTTCCATTCACGGCCTACAGAGCTCCATAGAGTCCAATGTAAACTGCTGTGGGAGAGTGCTCTCTTAACATCCCACTACCGACAGCTTAGCAGTAAACTCCTTCACCATAAGCGTCGCCTAGTGACCCACGCGGGTTTACCGTATCGAGGGCCTCGCTTTAAGCGGGAAAGACGCGGATCGGGGGGCAGGGGTTTAGGCGGCGCAACATCTCGCGTTTCCTCCTGGAAATGCAGACCTCTAGTGTTACGTTTGCTGCCCTTCATTCTGAGGATCGTTCGTTCTTGTCCGGTTAACTCCGCCCACAGTTTTCGAGATATCGACTCCGTTCAAAGTTTCATTCGTAGAGCTTCCCTGTGGGATGCGGGCTTGTATACAGCTTTTGGAAAAGTTGCATAGTTTTAGCACAGTAAGCATTTGAAGTTTCATCTTTTGTCCCATAGGAATGAATGGAAATATGTCCATAAACTTTTGTCAAACTTTCAAACTGCTGTCACACGCTCAGTTTTCGAGCTAGAGACACCAGAATTCAAACGGGCAGACCCGAGAGTCCAAGGTCCCACCACGTGAAATTATAGGCCGATACCCCGCCCGCTTCATGACCTTTGACCCCGTTTTCCATTCACGGCCTACAGAGCTCCATAGAGTCCAATGTAAACTGCTGTGGGAGAGTGCTCTCTTAACATCCCACTACCGACAGCTTAGCAGTAAACTCCTTCACCATAAGCGTCGCCTAGTGACCCACGCGGGTTTACCGTATCGAGGACCTCGCTTTAAGCGGGAAAGACGCGGATCGGGGGGCAGGGGTTTAGGCGGCGCAACATCTCGCGTTTCCTCCTGGAAATGCAGACCTCTAGTGTTACGTTTGCTGCCCTTCATTCTGAGGATCGTTCATTCTTGTCCGGTTAACTCCGCCCACAGTTTTCGAGATATCGACTCCGTTCAAAGTTTGTCTCGTAGAGCTGCCCTGTGGGATGCGGGCTTGTATACAGCTTTTGGAAAAGTTACATAGTTTTCGCACAGTAAGCATTTGAAGTTTCATCTTTTCTCCCATAGGAATGAATGGAAAAATGTCCATAAACTTTTGTCAAACTTTAAAACTGCTGTCACACGGTCAGTTTTCGAGCTAGAGACACCAGAATTCAAACGGGCAGACCCGAGAGTCCACGGTCCCCCCACGTGAAATTATAGGCCGATACCCCGCCCGCTTCATGACCTTTGACCCCGTTTTCCATTCACGCCCTACTGAGCTCCATAGAGTCCAATGTAAACTGCTGTGGGAGAGAGCTCTCTTAACATCCCACTACCGACAGCTTAGCAGTAAACTCCTTCACCATAAGCGTCGCCTAGTGACCCACGCGGGTTTACCGTATCGAGGACCTCGCTTTAAGCGGGAAAGACGCGGATCGGGGGGCAGGGGTTTAGGCGGCGCAACATCTCGCGTTTCCTCCTGGAAATGCAGACCTCTAGTGTTACGTTTGCTGCCCTTCATTCTGAGGATCGTTCATTCTTGTCCGGTTAACTCCGCCCACAGTTTTCGAGATATCGACTCCGTTCAAAGTTTGTTTCGTAGAGCTGCCCTGTGGGATGCGGGCTTGTATACAGCTTTTGGAAAAGTTGCATAGTTTTTGCACAGGAAGCCTTTGAACTTTCATCTTTACTCCCATAGGAATGAATGGAAAAATGTCCATAAACTTTTGTCAAACTTTCAAACTGCTGTCACACGCTCAGTTTTCGAGCTAGAGACACCAGAACTCAAACGGGCAGACCCGAGGGTCCAAGGTCCCACCACGTAAAATTATAGGCCGATAGCCCACCCGCTTCATGACCTTTGACCCCGTTTTCCATTCACGGCCTACACAGCTCCATAGAGTCCAATGTAAACTGCTGTGGGACAGTGCTCTCTTAACATCCCACTACCAACAGCTTAGCAGTAAACTCCTTCACCATAAGCGTCGCCTAGTGACCCACGCTGGTTTACCGTATCGAGGACCTCGCTTTAAGCGGGAAAGACGCGGATCGGGGGGCGGGGGTTTAGGCGGCGCAACATCTCGCGTTTCCTCCTGGAAATGCAGACCTCTAGTGTTACGTTTGCTGCCCTTCATTCTGAGGATCGTTCATTCCTGTCCGGTTAACTCCGCCCACAGTTTTCGAGATATCAACTCCGTTCAAAGTTTCATTCGTAGAGCTTCCCTGTGGGATGCGGGCTTGTATACAGCTTTTGGAAAAGTTACATAGTTTTCGCACAGTAAGCATTTGAAGTTTCATCTTTACTCCCATAGGAATGAATGGAAAAATGTCCATAAACTTTTGTCAAACTTTCAAACTGCTGTCACACGGTCAGTTTTCGAGCTAGAGACACCAGAACTCAAACGGGCAGACCCGAGGGTCCACGGTCCCACCACGTGAAATTATGGGCCGATAGCCCGCCCGCTTCATGACCTTTGACCCCGTTTTCCATTCACGGCCTACAGAGCTCCATAGAGTCCAATGTAAACTGCTGTGGGAGAGAGCTCTCTTAACATCCCACTACCAACAGCTTAGCAGTAAACTCCTTCACCATAAGCGTCGCCTAGTGACCCACGCGGGTTTACCGTATCGAGGACCTCGCTTTAAGCGGGAAAGACGCGGATCGGGGGACGGGGGTTTAGGCGGCGCAACATCTCGCGTTTCCTCCTGGAAATGCAGACCTCTAGTGTTACGTTTGCTGCCCTTCATTCTGAGGATCGTTCATTCTTGTCCGGTTAACTCCGCCCACAGTTTTCGAGATATCGACTCCGTTCAAAGTTTGTTTCGTAGAGCTGCCCTGTGGGATGCGGGCTTGTATACAGCTTTTGGAAAAGTTGCATAGTTTTTGCACAGTAAGCATTTGAAGTTTCATCTTTACTCCCATAGGAATGAATGGAAAAATGTCCATAAACTTTGGTCAAACTTTAAAACTGCTGTCACACGCTCAGTTTTCGAGCTAGAGACACCAGAACTCAAACGGGCAGACCCGAGGGTCCACGGTCCCACCACGTGAAATTATGGGCCGATAGCCCACCCGCTTCATGACCTTTGACCCCGTTTTCCTTTCACGGCCTACAGAGCTCCATAGAGTCCAATGTAAACTGCTGTGGGAGAGTGCTCTCTTAACATCCCACTACCAACAGCTTAGCAGTAAACTCCTTCACCATAAGCGTCGCCTAGTGACCCACGTGGGTTTACCGTATCGAGGAC